>NC_141022.1:25107500-25275000 GCF_052040795.2 Danio rerio
TAATAAAGGGACTAAGCCGAAAAGAAAATGAATAAATGACATGATGGTGAGTAAAAATAACATTATTACTTAAACCTGCTTGTTAATACCAATAATGAATCAGCCAATCACAAGATAGCAGCTCAAATCATTTAGGCATGTATGAAGTTCACAGCAAGCTTCAGAATAGGACAGAAAGGGGGTTTTAAGTGACTTTGTCCATGGGATCAATTCTCTGTATTTCAGAAACTGCTGATACTGTGCTCTTCCATAAACATCCAACTCTAGTGTTTACAGAGAATGGTCTGAAACAAAATCTCTTATGAACACAGCTGGACATCAGGCATGCATAAGAAAGCTCAGAGCTGATATCCTAAAGATGACAGTGAGTTCACTCAAATGTCCTCTACGGTCCAACATTTATTGATTTAAAAACAAAATAAAGTCCAAGAGTCGCCTCACAGCAGGAAGATTGCTGGTTTGAGTCCCAGCTGGGTCAGTTGTCCTTTGCGTTGGCGTGGGAGTGCTCCGGTTTTCGCCACAGTCCAAAGACATGCGCTATAGGTGAACTGAATAAACTAAATTGGACGTAGTGTATCTGTGTGAATGTAAGAGTGTATGGGTGTTTTCCAGTACTGGATTGCAGCTGAAAGAGTATCCACTGCGTAAAACATATGCTGGATAAGTTGGCGGTTCATTCCACTGTGGTGACCGCTGATGAATAAAGAGACTAAGCCAAAGGAAAATGAATGAATAAAGTCCAAACACATCATTTCTCTATTCAATCTACACTTGCACTACAATTAATTTCCAGCAGAGGTCCCTCCAGTAACAACTACAAATCTGGCTGACCATGTGCTTCCTGTTGTTGGACTCAATGGAGTACTTCATCTGACTTTTTGGACATTTTTCTTGACCATGGAGGGGGGGAAACACAGCCTGACTGCATTTAGATTTACTAGAAGAAATTACAAATATTAAAACAAAGATTCATGTAAAACTGCTTGCTGGACACTTGTTAACCTCTGCTTAGTGGATCAGCTTTCATAGTAAAACGTAATTTTATATTAAAGCAGTGCTTTAGTCGTGTTGGTGATCCACTATCGTTGCAAGCATATCCAAAACCCACCAAACTTTCTGAAAGCAGCTAGTGACTTTATCAAACACAATACTGATTATGGATATTTCATGAATTTAAGCAGAAACGCATACAGAGATAATTGTATAAATGGATTCTCTCACAGGGAAGAAGACATTTAGTGACATGAACCAAACTCAGTATAATTTCTGTGCTTTTTAAACTGTACGTCTGGTCTTGTCTTGTGAGTCTTCACAGCCTGTCAATCCAAGAGTGTTTCTCTGAAACAGGCACACTTCAGATCCACACTTGATCTGCTGAGGAGGCATCAGTTCAGAGCCGTGAACTTCTTCTCCATGACGCATCCCCTCCTCCATTAGCCATCAGGACGGGGGCAGAGGGAGGGAGGGAGGCATAGGGGGGGAGGAGCTCTTTTGTCCCAAGCGGCGTTGTGGCTAATCTAAAGACCTGTGATGGACGCCTCTGTGGCGGCGGCACAGGCCGATGGTCTCCACCCCAGAGAGGAGCAAGGGGGGATGGGGCATCGCGTGAGAGGGCACGGGGGAGGAGCGCTGGAGGAGGAGGAGGCGGTGAGCGCTGGGGGAGGGGGGAAGGTCATTAGTCAGCATGGCGAAAAGGAGAACAGCAGGACACAGTGCCACACATTACAGCCCCACCACCTCCTGCATTGTCCTCCATCACAGGCCAAATGACTGCTGGAGGATTCACAGAGTTAAGTTTCTAATCTCTCTATAGGGGGGCCGGGGGGTCTCTTTTGTCATTGTAATCTAGAGGTTTGGGCAGGTAAGGTATGTAACACATGTAAATGAATGATTCCTGCTCTGGAGAATGAGGGGGAGATGGGTAGTAGGGCTGCACTATATGATGGAAAAAAACTGTGATATTTTGTTTTGTATCGGAGTAGGGGTGTAATGATACACTCCACTCACGATACAATGTGTATCACGATATAATGTTCACAATTCAATATGTATCACGATATTTGGAATAAAAGTTGAAAATGAAACTGAAATGCAAATAAAAGATTTATTTAAAAAATGACCAAGTTAACAATTTATGTCCAATTTATCTCTAAGTTATCTATGTAATTCTTTTGTTTAAACTTCTTTCATTTAAACTGAACCTTCTTTAAGAAAATAAATTGAATAGACCCGTCTCTGGAAAATAAAACAATTATAAACTTATAAAATAATACTGAAATGACAGAGACAAAATTAGGAGACAACTTCTTAAAGAAGTAAAGGTGCAAAAAAATAGCATTCTATTCAAGTGAATTTAACAACAGTAGAGCTTAAGGCTTTGCTTGTTCATTTGCAGTTTTTTTTTTGTTTTTTTGTAAAAAAAAAAAAAAAATTCTAAATTTCTACATTTTCAAGTAGTCTGCAGTACTTTCTAGAAGATAATCCTGAACTTCCATGTATCTGTCTGAGAGGTTTTTATGGATGTCTGTCTTCATGTTGGTTATAGTTGTGGAATCCTTCTCATCGCGTGTCACGATGAGTGACTGAGTGAACGTCTTTTCTTCAAACAGGACAGTCGTGGACTTTTTCAGTGGTTTAAGCAGCTTTACTATTTCTTTGACATCACTGATGTCGCGTTATCGAGTGTATCAAGTTGACGTGCATTTTTGCGTACCTCTGTGCTCAAAAGAGTTGCCGTTATTCCAGCGTGTTGCTCGATGTAGCGCTCAAGCATATCTTATTGAGCTGTTTCATCGTGTTGTAACATCCAAGATAAGCTTGCGTGATGCAATCTCAAGCATCATTTGCTTTGTTGCGAGTACAGCTGTTGCAGTGGCACTGCCACTACTTTTCTTACTCGACCAAGCATTGGACACAGGGAACATTTAAACCTGCTTGCGATGTGAGATTAAGGATGCGTCCAAAACTGCATACTTCCATACTATATAGTACACTAAAATCAATATGCGAGCAGAGTATTATGTCCGAATTCATAGAATTTGAAAATCAGTATGCAAGCAGTAGGCAGATGACTCACTACTTCCGGCGAGATTCTGAAATGCGCATTCCATGCACGCTGCGCTATCCCATGATGCCCCGCAAGAGAATTCATTAATGGTAGTGAAGCAACACAACTGACGCAGGTAGGTCACGTGACCATGACAGAATGGCGGATGTAGTACATCCGAATTCCATTCATACAACTCACATTCATAAGGTATAGAATGTACTTTTCTAACGGGCGAGAAGTACGTTTAAATTCAAATGCAGTACCTACTGAGTAGTACGCAGTTTCGGACGCATCTTTAGTGTATGAGCAAAACACTTAATGTGAGGTGCCAATCCAACTTCTATTGCTGCTACGTCCATGTTACGTGCGTTGTCAATAACGACAGCAATGCTATGATTAGCCCTTTCAAGTCCCTACTCATGAATAGCTGCTTTTAAAACTTCGGTTATGTTTGACCCAGTATGCGTGTCAAAAAGCAGACGAGTCTGAAGCAATGACTGTAAAACCGAAATGTTGCCAGACATCCGACTTATAAGAGGGTGGGGCATCTATTTCAACTCCACTCATCTTGGCCTGCTAACGTTACTATTGCTAGTTCAAGCAATCTGAACTTACGTGCGACAGCAGGTGGAACGTAGCTCTCAACCAATAAGAGAAAACAAATGTCATAATGTAATAAAATCATATTAACGCCACAATGCATATTGTGACATTTTCGCATTAAATCGTACAACGATAAATCGTTACACCCCTAATATCCCTATATGAACAACTTCACCATATTAATTGAACAGCTCTTTTTAGAAAAAAAATATTTAAATTTAACTGGATTGATTTTGTAGGATCTACATATAATAAATAATATAATGAACAATTCACAAGCACAAATCAATACAGTAGAGCAAAGAGACAAATGAATTAAACAGTACTTTAGGTTTTCTGTGGAGTCACAGTTTACAGGTAATTAAATAATCAAATGTAAAATAACACTATAGACTTCATCGTATGAACAAATATATACAATTATTCTTATTTTAATATGGTTTATTATTATCAAACATTGCAATGACTCCACAAATGACGTGTTTTGAACCGTGGCTCCTGCTCAGCTATAATCCAGGCTCAGCATTGCAGATCCTGCTGTGTGACTATTGCAGATGCGCATATTGCGATATCGATGCTAAAACGATATATGGCTGGGTTTGTTTCAAGATTAGGATCATGTTGTCTGGTCAGTTCTACGTATAGGAAGCTTTCGATCCGCAGGTCTATATTTAGATTTCTATAAGCCGCCGCTGTGTGCGTGACTGCAAAGAGTAAATGTAATATTTTTTGTGCGCAGCTCCATCAAAAGTGACCTTTACTGCTCAGCATGGCAGCACAGCAACAGACACCTGCTGTTCCAGTCCTCCAAGAGCTGCTGGGCCATCCAACCACACGCAGCAGACACCCCCAAGAACTTCATTTGTGATTTTCAAAGGTATTTTAGGATTGCGGTTGCGGAATGAGTTAAAGGGATAGTTCACCCAAAAATATAATTTACTTTAGGCTGCACGGTGGCGCAGTGGGTAGCACATTCGCTTCACAGCAGGAAGGTCACTGGTTCGAGCCTCAGCTGGGTCAATTGGCGTTTCTGTGTGGAGTTTGCATGTTCTCCCTATGTTTGCATAGGTTTCCTCCTGGTGCTCCAGTTTCCCCCACAAGTCCAAAGACATGCGGTACAGGTGAATTGGGTAAGCTAAATTGTCTGTAGTGTATGTGTGTAAATGAGTGTGTATGAATGTTTCCCAGTTTTTAAGGGCATCTGCTGCGTAAACATATGCTAGATAAGTTGGCGGTTCACTCCGCTGTGGCGACCCCCGATTAATAATGGGACTAAGCCAAAAAGTAAATAATGAATGAATAAACTTGATATATTTTTAGTAATTTTGGAATGGAAGTCAATGGTTACAGGTTTCCAACATTTTTTCAAAATATCTTAATTTATGTTTAACCGAAGAAAGAAAGTTATAAAGGTTTGAAACAATTTTTCGGTGTGCTGTCTCTTTAAACATGAGCTCGATGTGGAGCTGTCGTTGTCAGCTCTCGGTAGATTTTGGACGGTGATTCTCAAGCATCTCAGTAGAATGTCTGAGCACAGGCAGCAGCCAAAACTGCAGGGCACAGACACGGTCCAGACTCACGGCTGGGTTTGTGTGTCACGCTGATAAGAGATGCAGCTGGAGGGAAACCAGCATCACTTGGTCAAAGACAGCAGAAGATGACGCCAGAACACAGGAACAGATGAACGCAGTCAAGAGAGAAGCAGTAAAAAAAACTAAAAAACTAGGATGTTTTATTTGAGGAGTTGCATTACAACTTGCATAGCAAGATTCTGTTTCAGTATAAAGTCACTTAATTCCACTTTCTTCCCATGTCCCATTCCACCACATCCCAGAGGTGTTCTATTGGATCTATCTGGTGACTGTGGAGGCCATTTGAGTACAGAGAAACCATCAGAAGATGTGTACACTGTGGTCATAAAGGGATGGCCATGGTCAGCAACAACTCTCAGGTAGGCCGTGGCATTGGCACGATGCTCAAGTGGTAGTAATGGACCCAAAGTGTGCCAAGAAAATTCCCGAGCACTATTACACCACCACCACCGGCCTGAACCTTTGATACAAGACAGGATGCTTTCATGTTTTTGACACTAAATTCTGACTCAAGCATCCGAATGTCGCAGCAGAAATTGAGAATCATCAGACCAGGCAATGTTTTTACAATCTTTCTATTGGCCAATTTTGGTGAGCCAGTGCAAATAGCCTTAGTTTCACAGGAGTGGCACCCGGTGTGGTCTTCTGCTGCTGTAGCCCATCCACCTCAAGGTTGGATGTGTTGTGTGTTCAGAGATGCTCTTCTGCATACCTTGGTTGTAACGAGTGGTTATTTGAGTTACTGTCACCTTTCTATCAGCTCGAACCAGTCTGGCAATTCTCCTCTGACCTCTGTTAACAAGGCATTTGTGCCCACAAAACTGCCGCTCACTGAAAATTTTCTCGTTTTCAGACGTTCTCTGTAAACCCTAGAGATGGTTGTGTGTGAAGATTCCAGTAGATCAGCAGTTTCTGAAATACTCAGACCAGCCCTTCTGGCACCAACAACCATGCCACGTTCAGTCACATATATCACATTTCTTCCCTAAAGAGGCTGGTGTGTGTATATTTCATACATAAAATTATGTTAATACAAACCAGAGCAAACTCTAATGCTTAAAAAAAATCTTATAAAGAGATTGTAAAACAAATATGGGATAGAGCAGATTAATCCAAATCTTCTGACGAGACATGATTGCATTATATGAAAACATTTATATCCGACATACATACAAACTTTAATCAGCATGCAAACACTGAGCAGAACAAATACGGTAAACAGAAATTCAACCATATCAGAATCAGAACCATACCTCAATTTTCAGAGGGTAAAATGTCATCTTTTGCCTTTCAGAGATGAACAAGTCATACAGGCTTGAAACTTGAGAAGGCTGAGCAAATTAGGACAGAATTTTCCTTTTTTGGGAAAAGTAATGTTTCGTTTTAGTCTGGATTGTTTTGTTAACGCATTTTAAGAGCGTTGTCTTGTCAATAATCATTTCATATGAGCATTTGACTAGTTTCTTTAAAATAAAAAACGATTAAATCCACTCAAATGTGGTAAAGCTAGACTGCAGCATCAGCATTAACCCTATGCTATATCTACAGTACTTCTGTTCAATTGCAAGGCACTAAAGATAATTCTTTTATTGTTTATTTTATTATTCACATTTAGAAATGATGCACTCTGTACGTATTTACGAACAGTCAACACAACAGAACCATCAACTTTAGGGTCTTGTTACTGACAGACACTTTCTGCTATGAGATTTAAAGAGGTGGTCCACTACGATATCATATTCAAACTTGAGTTGATGTGTAATGTAGCTGTGTGAATATAAACAATATCTTCTGAAGGTAAGATGCTCAAAGTTCAATGCAAAGAGAGGCATTGGCTTTTACAGAGATAGCTTTGCAAAGCTTACAGCAAACAAAGTTTGTGGACTACACTAAAATACATCTGGATTAATGATGTCATAAACCCTTCAGTAGAATCTCTCCCAGCTCAGTGCTGGATTCGGCCGTAAACTGTTTCAACGATACAAGAAGAAGCTGTGGATTGTGAGCCACAACCTGCAACCTGTATTTTTATTTGTTAAAATTGATCAATTACATGCACAGTTTCAAGCGTTAACAGTATGTTGTAGTACGGACTAGGGATGTATCAATTTACCTGACTCACGATTCGATACGATTCACGATACTAATCTCATGATTCACAATTTAGTCACAATTCTTTAAAAATTTATTTGAAACAAATAAAAAAGGCTTTAATGTTTTTTAAATGCTGCATTTTTTGCTAAATAATACATTTTCTGACATAACCCAATTGCTTGTTTAAAAACAAAGAATAATAATAATAATAATAATAATAATAATAATACAAACTAAAGAAGACTCATTAATATAAACAAACCAAAACTGTGACTGTGCTGAAATTTGATATTTTTAAAAGAAATATCAGCACATCTATGTTTTCCGGTATAACTGAGGTCTTTGCACTCTTACAATGTCCCCTGCTGATGAAAAAACTCTTTCACTGAGGACTGAGATGGCTGGTGTGGAGGGGAAAGCCTTTCCAAAACAAAGAGCAGTGTGTACAGAGGTGGTCAATAGGCCCTCTGATCCAGGCGACTGGCCACTGGCGTAAATTACTGATTATAAAAAGACCAATTACATAATAGGATAGAGACAGGAGTTATGATTATGATGATTATGAACATGATTATGAAGGTGAATAATTAATATTTCTTGTATAATTAATTACTGTACAAGTATTAGTTTGATACACTGAAGAAAAGATCATCTTGAACATTTTTAATATCCACTAATATTAAGCAAATTATTAAAATACGCACAAACTAATTTGTAAAGGAGAGGGTAAAAATAATCTAATAGCTGCTTCTGTAACAGAACAACTTTCTTTTTTAGTCTGAAAAACATCTTCACACTTTTGCAATAAAAACACAGATGCACTGTGTGATCTCCGCAGCACTCGTCGGAGCAAGCGGAGCTGCAAAATATCCGGTTCAGGTGGTTTGGCTTATTAATATATTTTTTTTCATATTCGTTTTTTCATATTCGTTGTTCTAATAGTGTAAGTAAACTAGTGATGTGGGCTTATTTCCTACCCAATCCGATACCAAGTAAAATAAATGCGAGTATCAGCGATACCGATCCGATTCCGATACTGCCCGAAAATGACTATTTGGGAAATTAAAGTTACATGTAGTGAACTTAAAAAGTGTCACTTTATACTGAATACGAGCCATGTTACGGGTTATTATTGTTTATTGATAAAGAATTATCATGCAAAAAAAAAAGCCAACTAACATATTTTTTGACAGCATCTGAGCACGTATATCTTAAAACGCCTGCCTGAACATCTTAAAAAAAACATATTCACACTTCTACATTTAGTGACATGTTAATCCGGTTCTCATGAAAGTGTTTTGAACCTTTTTTTGTTGTTTTATCATTGTTACAAAAAACCCAACACTCCTTATACAGCCACATTGCCGCATTTTCTCCCTCTGTACCTGGATGGTGCCTGCCTGCTGCACCTAAGGACTCTGAAAGCGATGTCTGTCTCACCCTAGCAGCACCTGTACCTCTCCTTTCCTCCTCGTCTGACCGCCTAGTCATGACGTTGTCATATTCTGTCTTGTGATTTATATGTAGATGTTTGATTAGGTTTTTAGTATTACCACAGTAGCTCACTGTTTTGTTACACGTATCAAAAACCGCATCGTTTGAGTTTATGGATGTGAAGTAGCTCATAACTTCGCATGTGCCAGGCCAGCGGACTGAGTGGCTAGCTAGGGTGCACTGCAGTTGTACAGTGCCATATTACGCATATGACTTTGCAGGCGGAAGAACAAGTACTCCGACTAAGTTGGCATTATTCAGAGAAACTAGGGTAATTGTGGTTACTTTCCGCTGTATTTCTATTTCCAATAAAATACATATTTGCTCCAAATTATTGAAATATCAATATTTTGATAAGGTTATCGATTCTAGAACATACAAAGCTGGTATCGGAAATATCGATATTTTAGTATCGATCCGCACATTACTAAAGTAAAGTCTTTTTGCAGTTTTTGCACACAGTTTGTGTTTTGTCTGGCTCACTTCACTGCTGTCGATTTACTCTGCTGTCCCACCTCTTGCTTCCTGCTGATGTGCAGGTGAAGCGAGTTTGAGCCTGCAGGCACAGCGCCCCTTTCTGTCCAGAACATGTAATTGCGATTCATTTAACTTTTCTACCGATTTGAATTGTTACGTGAATCGTTACATCCCTGGTAAAGGTGTAAACAATGTGGAACATTGTTTGGCACTGTTAACATTTTAGCTATAAACAAACCTCAACAAACCACCCACAATCTGCACCAGAGCGTACAATGTCTCTCTTTGTAGCCGCTTTCTGTGCGTTCTACATTTGAAATAATGAACTTAAGTTCACAAAAGACATGTTTCATATTACTTGCATGTTTATAACCCGAATATAAATGAAAAAAGCTCATCAAAATGTATTTTAGAAACCAAATGTTCAAACTAGATGTCGAATTGCTAGTAAGAGGCATGACATTTCCTGGTGATGTGGAGTTAATCTGCAAATCAAAAATATCAGGTAAGCTGACAAATCAGAGCCCACTGAGGGCGGGCCTTTGGAGAGACCATGAAATATGATTTTCATGTTAGCAGAGTAGCAGTATAAAATGTAAAAATTATTAATAACGTGTTTTTTTTTTTTTTTACAAATAAAGCATGAGCATTGTTTCGTAGCCCATATGCACAATCGAGCCTTAAAAAAACACTCTGGATAACCCCTTTATCAAATTTCTCTCAGAGATGAGAAAATGCCATGTATTAGGTTGTTCATTCCTCTCCTTCACCCCCATTTTAGCCGAAGTTAAGCAAAACATTCTGCAACAAATCTTCTTGGGTGAACGAGGCATAATGAGGGTGTTTGTGTAGCGCAGGAGCATTTAATTTCACAGTGAAATACTGCCCGTCTCTGGGGCCACACAGCTCTCAGACACTGGCTTTGGTCAACAAAGCTTCTGATGAGTCATAACTGAGCAGAGCAATCCGTCTTCATCTCAAGTGTGTGACAAGCACAGGGAAGCAACAAGGATCAAGACACCTCTACTGAAAATGCGCATTTTTACATGCACAGGTGTAAAAGAAGTCTGGGGCTTGAGTGTCATCTTTTATATTTACTAGAACAATTTTCTCCATTTTGTGTACAGTGTAAAATAACACTACACACATACGCTTCCGTAGTCCGACACTGTTGTTTTTGTTGTCAAATACTTGCTGATGCCGATTGAACACATAAAATGCATGGCTATGGCATCACTGTTTTCATTTGTGTAGCTTATAAGGCAATAATAACATTATTGTTACCAAAGACTTACACTATGAAAACCATTTTAAAAAGTTAACATTTTTAGGCCTTAATGTTTTCACTGTCAGGTTCCATTTACGTTTACTGAAGCATTTTTCTTTTGCATATTTGAATATTTTCACTTGCAGAAGACAACATTGTCAAAACAATCTCTGTTCACATGGATCCATGAAAGAAACTGAAAGTGCTGTTGGTTTCATGGCTAAATTTGAGCAGCCTGATGGCCATAATGATACAAATAATGATACTGTAAACCTCAAACTCTGTAAACAAGACAAATTATAATAACCAAATCTAAGCTTTCAAGTAAAAGAACTAACCATCCTTATTCAAATAAGTATTGCAACAATACAAATTGTGAAGCTTAATGACTACATTTCCCCAATGCTAAAAAATCTTTCAGATGGGGAGCTAGTGGCTAAGATGCACAAGAGAATAAACCAAAAGCCACTCTGGCGACAACCTTACATCCTTTTTATTTACAATCTCCTCACTGCCACTATACAGCACTCATTTTCACATGTGTTGTTTTTCTGACCTGACAAGCGGGAGAGCAGGGTTTCCTTCAACATTTTTTTTGCCGTCTCTCGTAACTAGGCGTCCATCAACCGATGACAAACAGACAAACCATTGCTGCAGCTCTGATACAAGTTATAAAGAAAAGTAAAAATTTAGTGTTTGGATGCGCTGTGTTTGCTTGCAGTATTTAGGGGCCGATCACACCGAACGCGATTTAACGATCCAATAATGCAAGGTGCACCGCAATGCCTTTTTTGTTGACAAGAGAAAAAATCGTGTTGCGCTTTTTATGTCACTAGGCAATGACTGAATCAGATGCGTATTGTGTGCGAGTGTTACTGCTGATATTAATTTAATTGTAATATTAAATAATATTGTTATATTCAAGATTTGTAAAGTCATACAGCTCTGGATTACTCAAAACAGTGACCGCTAGTCACTCCTCTATCTTCAAAAGTCTCTGTAGTTGTCTTGACAACACAAACACTGCTGTCACCTCAACAGAAACCCCGCCTCTGCTTTCATTTGATTTGAGAATCAAAAGAGACACAACTGAAGTGACGTGATTTTTCTGCTCTCAGTCGTGATTTACTGACTTTTCAACTTCGACTCAGTTGACTTTTCAACCCCCCCCCACCCCCCATAAGAAAACCCACGCAAACAGGGGAAGAACATCCAAACTACGCACAGAAACAACCACCGGCTTGTTAAGGGACTAGAACCGGTGACGTTCTTGCTGTGAGGCAACAGTGCTAACCACTGGGCCACCGTGCCGCCCTATGGAGGAAAAGGGTAGGGGTGGAAGGGGGATTCTTCAAATTGAAGATGACTGTAGTGAAAAAAAAACCCTGGTTCTTTACAGTGGTTTAGGAATGGCCTGATTGGTGGATCATACATGCTAATGCGGAACCAGCCGTGTTCAATCATAAGCACGTGATCCTCTCGAAATTAGTTTATGAATAAACTTCACTTCTATGCCTTATATCCTGATATGTGGTGTGTTATTTCATATTCGTTATTATTTCACTTGATGCATTCCTTATTTAATGTTTCAACACTAAAAGAAATAACAGCCATCACTTTAATGGTTATTTTACTGTCAAAATGTAGCATATTTTACATCATGATCAACTTTTGATATAAAACCGCTGTGCAATTTGATTGATTGTTAAAAATGAAAAAAAGTAAGTGCTATGTTTTTTTATTAATGAAAATGCTTTTACCAGTGAAGAAGCTCACTTTTGACAAGGCCTGTCCAAAAATATATTTTTGCCACAATAATACAAATACACTATTATTGTTGCATTGTCATTGTTTATTTTTCTGTTGTGCGGAAATTTGAAATGTATTATTTATTTACCCTCTTATCATTTTCAATAATCACATTACATTTTGTGACTTAAAGCTATATTTAGCACCCCTATACGAGAGAACGGCATAACAGTGCTTAGTCACACGGTTACTTTCGCACATGAACATGAAAAAAATAGTTTTGGCTTTTATTTAAATTGAAATGAACAAAGGGAGCTGTTTACTTTGCGTTACCAAGACAACTGCTGATGCGTTTTGTGTAACGTTTCAAAGAGCTTTGTCGCAGCACAACAGTGGAAAATGAAACCGTATCCATGCTGTCTGGTCCAGCTTAGCATAAAAAGGAATGATTCAGCATAAAGAATGGTTCAGCACGATAGTGGAAAAGCGACTTTTGTGATTTATCAAGAGCCACGATTTCCAGGGTAATGTCAGCATTCCACCAAGAAGGATGAACCACGTCCAACAGGAGTATATGAGGAAGCTGTCTGAAAAAGATGTCTGGGTGCTAACCCAGATTGTATTCGAAAAAACATAAAACCACAGCTGCTCAAATCATTGCAGAATTAAATGTGCACCTCAACTCTCATGTTTCCACCAAAACTGTACGTCAGGAGCATATACATAGCCAGGCTGCTACAACCAAACCTTTGGTCACTCGTGCCAATGCCAAACATCAGTTTCAATGGTTCTAGCAGTGAAAATCTTGCGCTGTGGATAATGTTAAACATGCATTGTTGTCTGATGAGTCCACCATCACCGTCTTTCCCACATCCAGGGAAATCACAGTGGAGAAGCCCCAAAAAACGGAACCACGCATACTTCCATGTCCAGTGTGAAGTCTGGGGTGGATCAGCTTGGGCTGAAATATCATTTCATTCCCTAGGCCCAATACTTGTGCTAGATGAGTGAGTCACTGCCAAAAACTACAGGACCATTCAGGAGGAGCATGTGCACCCAACGGTTCAGATGTCCTAAAGGTGTTGCTGTATATCAGGAAGATCATGCACAAATACACAAAGCAAGACTGATGACAGAATGGTTTGATAAACATGAAAGTGAAGTTGAACACCTCCCATGGCCTGCACAGCCACCAGGGCTAAATATTATTAAGCAAGTCAAGAAACATTTACCTCCACCAACAGCATGCAGTGACCTGGCCACTTTTCTTCAAAAAGGATAGGTCAAAATCTCTCTGGCTACCGTGTAGGATTTATATTTCATTGCCAATTTTTGCTGTATTGGCTGCAAGAGGAGACCCTAAAAATCAGGCGTTTCATTTTCATTGTCCAATCCCTGTATATAATAATGCATACACTTGTGCAATTCAACATTATTATTGTTGTTGTTTACTTAGAAATTCTAATGATATAAACATAAAAAACATGTTTTCATGCCCCAGAGTGGCATGTAAATGAATGCCCAAACTGCGTTAAAAAACAAAACAATCAGTGACATTCTTAAACATAAAGGTCTCTTATTTTCAATGTAATCTTTTCATTTTTCAAAAGGTTCAAGGGATAGTTCACTCAAAAATGAAAATTCTGCCATCATTTACTCACCCTTTACTTCTTCCTAAACATTGACCTCCATGGTTTTTCTTTTTCCAAAAGGGTAACACGTTTTCATCTTTCGTCAAAATATTTTCTTTCGTGTTTTACAGATTGACAAAACTCAAAGGTTTGCAACCACTTGGGTGAGTAAATTTGTATTTTTGGATGAACTTTTCCTTTAAGACTGGAAATTGTATTTGAACATGTTTCTTACAAGAAATTAATAAAGGTTTATTTGGGGAACCTAGGTTTATTTTATGGAACAGACAGTTTTAAAGAGTGGACACAGTGTTATGCAAATGCAACATCAGGATAAATTGTAACTAATCTGTTGGTCATTTTGGTGCAGTAAAACTGCCTAAATGAATCCAGACCTTTCTGCAAACCCGTCTGACAAATTAGATCATAGATTCCTTCATTCGCAAATCTGGCATTTAGTTCTGACTCTAAACAGATGATTAAAACCATAAAATGCTATCAGGGAAAATGATTTTCGGGTCAATATAATCTCCACAGACAGACAATAATTCATGGAATTTTACAGCGGGTTTTTTTTATGGAGCTCTTACCTCAGTATAAGCCGCTGAAGCCCGTGAAGGAAACCAAACTAAATAGTATGATTTTGGGCAGAACTCTCCCTGTATAAGTACATTTATATTTTTATTCCTCGCTCGTTTCCACTTGAGGCTGTCGCTAGTTTTGAGTTGACATCTGTTTGCACTGGTGAGTGAGAGCGAGCACAAGTGCCGCAGAAGCAGGCCAGGCGACGGGGCGCGCAGTCGGCATGACACTCATCACCCAGCCCGCGATTGATGCTCTGCTCTCGGCCTCAATGTCACGCACGACACATCCGTCTCCGGGGGAAGCAGGAGGTGTAAGCGCGCCTGACAGTTTTAAACCCCCTCAGCCGAGGAGAAGGACATCGACGCCGCATCTGACCGCGTCCCTCCTCCTGCCGGTGTCACCGGCGCGGGACACTGTGATCAATCATGGAGCCAAGACGACGAGGCACCGGGTCGTCAAGGCGACCGCAGATCGCTCTTTATCGGAAAGCAGCAGCGACAGGCGGTCCGGCCAACTCCAGCTGGAAATGACATGTTTATTGGCTTCGAATGAGGATCAGCTGGCCAGAGGCTGACATTTGAAGAAAACAGTAGTTTTAGACTCTCTGGCTGGGTGGTTTCCACGGGGAGGCCGGAGGGAGAGACGATCTGTAACTCCTGGAATCATGAACGCGGAAACTGTATACGGTGTACGACATCCACGTGTTTAAAGGCCTGCAGGCTCTACTCTGAATATATACAAAAAATATAATATATAAATCATACAAAAAAAACGTAGGAATGAAACTGAACAGTGCTTAGTAAATGTACGGGAAGTTAAGAGGATCTTTCAAAAACTCACGATATACTTTTAGAAATGATATCCATTTAATAAACAGATAAACCGGCCACTTTATTATGTACACCTGTCCATTGGTTCCTTAAAGCAAATTTCTAGTCTGCCAATCACATGGCAGTAACTAGACAAGACAATCTGCTGCAGGTCAAACCGGGCATCAGAATAGGGAAGAAATGTGTGACCGAACGTGACATGGTTGTTGGTGCCTGACGGGCTGGTCTCAGTAATTCAGAAATTGCTGATCTACTGGGATTTTTACACACAACCATCTCTAGGGTTAATAGAAAACGGTCGGAAACAGAGAAAATATCCAGTGAGTGGCAGTTCTGTGGGCGCAAATGCCTTGATGCCAGAGAATGGCCAGACTGGTGAGATTTGCATCATTGATGTGCAGTAGACAAATCTGCAGACTACATGATTCTATCTATCTATCTATCTATCTATCTATCTATCTATCTATCTATCTATCTATCTATCTATCTATCTATCTATCTATCTATATCTATCTATCTATCTATCTATCTATCTATCTATCTATCTATCTATCTATCTATCTATCGAAACTGTATGCTTGTTCTTGTTAATAAACTATAGAGAAAAAAAAGTAAAAAAACTGTCATGATTGCTAATAAACTGCTCTCATTACAGAGCTTCGACCAATTAGCTGAATTGTGTAAAATTAGCTCATTTTGATTAGTCGCACCCTGATGTCTTGGGTCATTGATTCTTGCGGTCTGCGATTCAGACCCCGAACATACTGTACATGGCCAAAATAGGATTAATCGTTTGGCTTTAAAGATAAAACGGCCCCCAATGTGCTATAGGCTATTTATAAATTAAAAATGTCAGTTGAGATTGAGAACAAAAATTAATTACATAAAAGATCGAAAGAAACAGGAAAGATACACACATATGCATATATAACCTTCAGCTTTCACAGACATTTATTTACCAGTATTAGTCGACCAATAAATAACTAAAACATTTTAAAGGAATCTAATCCTTTAAATTACAGTTTGTTTACGCTTTCAATTGAATGAAAGTGTAACGGAGGCCAGCTAGTAGGTGCTGTGCAGGTAAACCTCACTCCTCTGACCTCTAAAGGTGCTCTAGCGACAGACGCTAGAGGCTATGGTCTTTAGCCTTCTTGGTAGAGCAACCGTCGCCCATGCAAAAGGTCGCCGGTTCGATACCAGTTCGGAGCGGGTTGGGTGGCGTAGGACCGGCAGGGTTACATTGGTGCCGTGACCCGGGTGGGAGTGAGGTTTAGGGGGGTGAATGTAGCGGAGGCCAGCTAGTAGGTGTTGTGCAGGTACACCTCACTCCTCTGACCTCTAAAGGTGCTCTAGTGACGGTCGCTAGAGGCCACAGTCTTTAGCCTTCTTGGTAGAGCAACCGACTCCCATGCGAAATGCCGCCGGTTCGATACCAGCTCGGAGCGGGTTGGGTGGCGTAGGACCGGCAGGGTTACAAAAGCACACAATCAACAAAATCTATTATTTTTACATTCACTTAACTGCACACGTCATCATTATGTCATCGCGTACTCTTGCTTCATATGAGATTGACAATCACTGTAGTTATTCCAGTTGCATTTTTTTTTGTTATTTATTTTCAGGAAATCACTGAAGGTGATATATATCACAACGATATAATGTGGCAATAAGATCGTAACTGTACTTTGCGTTTACACAGTGGCCATATTCATCTATAAACACACAAAAACAACAATGACGTTATACCAAACACTGTATATAGGTCATTCACACCCTGACAGGGTATTCGAGTGTCAGATGTGAAAGTATGTTGTTGGACTACTATAACTTACAAGAGTTATTATATTAGGGATTATAGATAACCAAATTTAGCTGTTTTTATCTTAGCGTTTGTTTTAAAGCATGGCAGCAAAACAAGAACACCATTATGAATGTATTGAAACATGACAAAAAATACTAATTTGTGCATCTCCTGACTTTCGTGTGCAGCCATGCTGCCATTGTAGATGGTGTATTCTGGGAATGTTTTGTCCTAGGTTTCGAGTGTGGCCCTGAAAAATCTGTTTCAAGGGTTATCTAGCTCTTCCCCTTAACCCTACACCTTCAAGCTAAGGTGAATTGGGACACCCCTGCCCCTTTACGCGAACACGCAAAACGAGGGGGAGGGATAAGGGCAAAGGGGTAGGATTGGGGCCAAGAGACTGTTTAGACTGTATTTCACTATTAAGATGAAGGATGCCTGAAAAGGCACCTTCAAGTCCGAAGCCATGGTGCTCTACCAGAAAAAGGTGCCTTGCCATCTCTACAGGTCCATACACCAGGTGGAGTTCAAGTATCTTGGGGTTTTGTTCAAGTGAGGGAAGGATGAAAGGTGAGACTGACAGGCAGATCGGCGAATCGGCAGCTGTAATACAGTCAATGTTCCAGCCCGCTGTTCCAGCTCTCAATTTACCAGTCAAACTACGTTCCTACTCTCACCTATGGTCATGAGCTTTGGGTTATGACCGAAAGGACAAGATCTCGGATACAATAGGCTGAAAGACATGTCTGAAAAGGATGACTGAAAAGTCACCAAACGGCCCAAAAACGAGAACTAACCAAAGCTGCAGTTACACTGCATATCTTGATGGTCAATTCCGATATTGTAACTGTATCCTTTTTTTTTTTTGATGACCAGCTTACGTCTTCTTTAATCGTATCTAATTGTCTGCATTTACACAGCACATGAAAAAGATGCAATGACCAGAAAAGAAGAAGAAAAAAAAAAAAAGAGCGGGCACTGACTTACAGCTGATAATAAAAGAGCAGGGTTTCATTTTTTAAATTCTTTTTGAGTTGTTTTACTATAATTATGACAGAAAAGTTCTCATTTTGCCATCTTCTTTTAAAATAGGTCTTTTTAAACCAGTAGGCATCTTAGTGTGATGTCCATGGCTTAATTTATGCATGTGATGTATGCAAGTTTATATGTTACGCTCTAGCTCTCTCTCGTTAACATGTGTAAATACTTGTGCTACTTGACAATATAAAAGCCTTGTAATCCTACAGTATGGGATTAAAGTTTTGGGACTCTGCTAAAGTCTGTTCTGAAATGAAAGCGTCAGAGTTGATGTCATTCGCTATGGTTTTTAATGATGCGTGGATAAATTTCCACATATGAATAAGGTCTAAATCTGATTTGAGTAAATCGGAATCTATGCGATTTTTTTTCCTTCTTACACATACATGGGCCGTATCAGATTTGTGACCCCATAGGAGAGAAAAAAAAAACAGAATTCAGTCATGAACCATGCAGCATAAACGCAGCCTAAATGAACTACAGAATTTCTGTTTTCAATACTAATTACATGCATTCTATCAGGTCTGCTCAAGCTTTGTTTGTGCACATTTATAGGTGGTTAGTAAGGGTTCAAAGTGCATAACAAGCGTTAACACTGTCGCCCCACATGTAAACATTAATTTGCATAGTGTTATAATATCCGCAGCATAATAAGCACTGCTCTGGGGAAGATGAGAAATGTGGATGAATGGCTAATAACACAAATAAACCCCTATTTAGTGAAATATAAAGCAAAAACTACTTTTTAAAAAAAGCGATCATTAAAAACAACATTGCAAAAAGTAGCGCAGAGTTGTTGAATCAGTGGAAATCCTACAGTACATTAGTTTTCTGATATGAGCTCGTATACAGTTTTACGCTTTCATTGTTGGGATGGTCTACAAAAGTACAGCATTGGCAAACGAAAGCATCAAGTCTGGCCTTCCCACGAAAGGGCCTCTCCCAGGGGGAATCTGCCAGCTCTAATCCCAGCGGCCTAGCGTTACTGAACTGTGCTGTGTTGCCATGTTTGACGCTCAGTGGTGAACCACAACCTGCCTCCTCGCCAATGACAGACTTCACACCCAGCAGTCAGTGGTTTGGGGCGGCACGATGACTAGCCCTCCGCGAGCGACTGCGCCATGTGTCAAGATGGCACATAATGACTAGGAACCGCAGACGATTTGCACTGCCACAAAAACCGCACTGACAACACCAGAACTCGCTCTTCATTAAAAACAGGAAGCTACCAAAATCTACTCAACAGCAGTTCGCCTGTTATTTACAAGGAAACAACATTTCCAGCATCCAAATAGTCAATTATCGTACATTAACACCTCAGGACTTCCACGGCAACAATAAAAGGCATCATTTTGACAACTCCTTGCACGAGCACCTCCTGTCCAAATCTCAAACTCCAACTACTGCCAAGAGCGGCATGCTGGGTGCACACGAGACCTATGGATTTCACGAGCCACTTCATCGGAAAGTGCAATTATGAAAGATGTCTGTCGAGAGAGGCGGGGGGAAAAGGCTTGTTCCAGGCGTTAGGCTCATAATGGCTGGCTACTGGAGCGGACAGAGAGCCCCTGCCATGTCCTCTCGTCCTGTCGGAGCGCGTTATGTCAGCCGCTCCACAGGACTGATGGTGTTTATGATGGCTAGAGTAAACAGGCCTGTCGGAGCCACTCTTTCCCCGGCAACCAGGTCATGCAGTGCTACTGTACGACACTTCTAGCACACAGTTTGGCTTTTTAAAAGTGTATTTAGCTTTAAGGTTTGAAACTGAAGTACAGTAGTTCACATTCGGCGAGCCAATTCATATTGTTTGAGAGATCAAACAGATGTAAATGTGAATTTATTGTGTTAAATATATAAAAGTTTAATTGTCAAAAAAAAAAAAAAATGCTATCCGACATCCCCCACAGAGCTACACAAACAAGGTTTTGGTTTCCTAGGCGAATATTGTGAGTCACTTTTATTAAAAGCATCATTACTACAGTTGGCAGCAATTTATACAGTTCATCATACATGATGGTTTCAAAATAAAAACCAAAAAGAAGAAAAAAAAAAAAGACACTCACAAAAGAAAAAAACAAAACAATTTACAACATTTATGTTTGTAAACTTCAAGGCTAGTTAGAATTGAGGTAATGCTGTTCAGCTTTGTGGCTAAAGTAACAAAAGTCCATTCAAATAGATAAAGGTACCTGATTTTATTCTTACACCAGTGCATTAACATGGATACAATGAGACAATTTGACTGCAGTAATTTATTTCATATCGCTTTTTCACACTTTCCGGTGTTAAGTCCAGAAGAGTAAAATTGAACATTCAAAAGCTGCCTTCGTTATTGCTGTCTCCACAGGTTGAGAGGTCTCCTCACCCGTTTGGATTGTCAGTGTGAGAGACTGGGAACAGTACGAGTGTAGACTATGATATGTGAGAACTTTGCTCGCTCCTCTCAGCAGAACAGTACAACGAAAGCCACGATTCTTCCTCAGCAGCGGAGAGTCTTAATGCCGTTAAATTGTACACCACTGAATATTACGAGATGCTACTCATTGTTACAATATCAACAAGAGAGAGAGAGGGAGAGGACAAAAAATAAAATAAAGAGAGCAGCATAGCACTATCGGAACGATTAATTCCTATAATATTCAGGAAATTTCCATCTCATCTAGAAGGCACCCACACAGTGCCGAAGACTTCAAGAAAAACAACAACAAAAGAAACATGGAAAATATAAAATAAAACAAAAAACACCCTTTTGACAGCCGCACAACTCTACGTCGGTTTGCATCATCCCTGGCTATGCTAATGGTTACAGAGACAGCGTATTTGCTTCCCTCTTAACGTTACCTGTCAACAAAAACCAAAGTGTTTTGGATAGTGTTGGCATGTAAACAACTGGACTAACATCCTGTCAGAGTTCAGTCAGCGTCTCCTCAGCCCTGGGGAAATGTTAGAAGGCCTGATTCAGTTTTTTTTTTATTCAGTCACTTTTGTCATCCTCATCAGCAGGGTCATCATCATCATCGTCGTCGTCGTCATCCTCATCATCCATTCCACCCTCCATGGAGTCCATTTCCTCTGCTGGGCCTGCCAGGTCATCATCCAGTACTGATGAATCAGCAGTCTTGTTCTGGCTCTCCTCTGAGTCACTGTCTTCAAGTGTGTTGTCAGCAGTTTCCACATCAGCCACTGAGGCATTTGGGTCCTGATTTGTGCGGGGCCCTTTGTCGGACTCCTTGTCCTCGCCAGTGGCTCCTAAGGCCCCGGACACAGCGCTCTGGAGGTCAGCGAGAGAAGCTTGAGGGAAGCCTGGGATGGCCAGGCCACCGAGGCTGGGAGGTAAAAACATGGATGGGTAGAAGAGACCTGGCGCCATAGTGGACAGCAGGAAAGGGTTGAAGGCCAGCGTCCCTGTAGACATACCAGCAGCAGCAGCGGCGGCGGCTGCATTGAGCGCTGCAGCATCACCAGTAGCATCTGCAGACTCTACAGTTTCTGACGATTTCTCGGCTTGCTTTTCTTCCTTCTCATCTCCTTCTCCCTTGGTCTCCTCGTCTGTCTTCGGCTTGGAATTCTCCTCAGATTCAGCCTGTTCTGTGCTGGAAGCACCATTGGTGGCTGTCGCCGCTGCAGCCAGGTTTCCTCCAAAGAGACTACCCAGACTGAACATGTTAGGGAGGCCACCCATTCCAGGAAGCATGAGGGGAAGCATGGCCGCTGCATGTTTGGCGTCTGCGCCACCACCAAGAGCAGTAGGAAAGCCCATAAGGCCAGCTGCCAGCTGGAGGCTCTGGAGGTTCTGCAGACCCTGCAAACTGGTCAGGTCCATACTTCCAAACAGCCCGTTCATCAGCAGAGGATTAACACCGGACGTGGTGGCTGCTGCCTGCGCTGCTGCTGCTGCTGCCTGCGCTGCTGCTGTGGCCTTGGCGATCTCTGCTTTGGGTCTCCTGCCCCTGCGGCGGACACCCTCCTCTCTGACCACTGGCCCCGTCAGAAGACGGTCAAACATAGACTCTGGCAGAAAACCCTATAGACAAAAATAAAACACAATTAAAGTATTAGTAGAGGTTAAAGACTAAGATGTGTACATTAATTTTATTAATACAATACATTATGAAATTCAGATAAAAACATCCAAAAAAAAAAAAAAAAAAAGACCCACCGACTGCTTCACAATATCTGTCCAGTCTGGGGCTATGGCATACTCTGGATTTTCAACTAGCCAGCGTGGTAAATCCTTCATTGGAGGGGCCATGGCTCCACCCATCTGTAGTCAAACAAGTTATAAAGGTTACAGTCAGTATAAACAATATAAAAAGTGAAAAAAAAAAACTGTAAATTTCTAATTAAGACTTGCCTTTCTTCCATTCCTTATGTTAACAACAGGGACCCTCTCCTCCCCGGTCAGCGTGTTAATGTCGATCTTGTTGGGATTGCGGCATCTGTGCCTCTTTTGTTTAGGCTTGGCAAACTGCGAGAGGAGGAGGTCCTCATTCTTCTGAAAGATAAGAGAACTCTGTTAGATAATTTGCATATGACACAGGACAATCCCACATCAGCAACAGAAAAGGCTGGATGGCACAAAGAACTGCACTCACTGGTACGTATCCAGGCATATCCATGGTGTATGTGGGGTGTTGTCTCAGCCATTCCCGCAGGTCCTTAGTGCTGGATCCATCTTCTCCTTGAAGACTTCCCTCATCTAGACCTTCACCAGAGGCCTTCTGTGCAGGAGACGGCATCGCTAAATGTGTCCGTCCATCCACAAAAGCTTTGGTCCCGTCAGAAAGCTCCTGTTGAAGCAAAAAGAAAAAGAGCAGGAAATGAGAAAAAGAAATGCAATGATAACGCCACAACACAAATATCACATTTGAACAGGATACGAACCGCACTGAGCTGTCCTCTCTTGTTCCCCATAAAGAGCAGTTCCAACCCCTCCACATTTTTCCTGCGACCTCTCTTTCTCCGGTTGGGGAGTTCAGTGTCAAGTAGTGAGCCGTTGGCCCTGGGTCTGGAGGAAGCACCCGGTTGTAGCAGCTCCATCTGTGCTTTCAGGGTTGCGGAGGAGGCCAAGGCTCCAGGGAAGGCCGAGGCGGATGACGAGGAGGACACGCTGTGCAGAGCCTTGGTCAGATCTATGGCCTGAGCCTGGCCTTCTGCATGAGATTCTCGCAGCTGAGCAACCATTTCCATCAGGTTCCTGCGCTTGGCAGCACGCTCAGCCTCAATCTCTATTTTCCTTCTCCTGCGTCTGCGCTGTCGGGGAACTGACAGACTCAAAGCATCATCCTAAAGAATAAGGGGATGTGTTTAATAGGGATAAATTTTGAACTGTGTAAAACTGATCATTAATAATACATAATACAAAAGGATGTTCTGACACTCAGAGAGTCACAGGGTGAAGCACTTTAGGTTAAGGGTGGGACTTGCCTTGTTGACCTGTGGTGACATGGTGAGGTCTTCACTTCCACTGTAGCTGGTCTGACCCACCAGTGAGAGATCACCCAGACTCCGCCTCTGTAGGGGGCTTTCTGTCGCCATGGAGCTGTAGCCAGGCAACAGGCCTGGGAAGTCAAAGAACTGCCTCCTGTTGGAAGGCCACTTGCCCTTCATGACCGCTTCACAGATGTTGTCCATACGATTGATCATTACCCTGTCCTGAAGTACAAACACAGAAGAGTGTAAGCAGGCGTGTGCGCGTGTATGCATGCATAATCAGCTAGAGGGTACACTCTGTAACTTGTTTTCTCCATTTTAGCTCCAGTTTAATGTGTAAAGGATCTAGCAGTTTTGCCTTCTTAATAATCACAAAACATGTGGCAGCTATCAGTAGTCTTTTTTTACATGCATTATATCCTTGGTTTGCTCAAAGCTCCAGCCTTGACTTGATTCATCTTTTAATCACTTTTGTGGCAAACCAATATTCCTTTGATAAAGATGGGAAATGCAAGCACATGTATACACGTAAAACCTTCTTCTAAAAGACATTTAATTGACCACAAAGACAAGAAATTAATTGAAAATGGAAAAAAAGAAAGTCTAACCTTTGGCCAGAAAGAGAAGAGTGAGCGTTCACTGAACATCTGAGAGGCCGATGGCTCCACATCATCAACACTAAAGCAGTCTCTAGTCTCATTGGTCTCATCACGGGCTGTGCTCAAGGAGGCATTGCTCTCCTCATCGAAGTTCTTCCTTTCAGATGAAGCTCCGACTGCAAATTAAAATGATCTTTTAGCACACAAAACTGAAACAAACTTGACCATCTAAAGCAGGAGTCACCAAAATTGTTAACAAGGTAATCAATGTCTTACTAGGTGTGCTTAAAACAACCAGGCAGGTGTGTTGAGGTAAGTTGGAGCTAAACCCTGTATGGACATCGGCACTCCAGGACAGAGACTGGTGGACCCATGATCTAAAGCATGGGTGCCAAACTCGTTACTGGAGGGCCACAACTCTGCACAGTTTTGCTCCAATCCTAGTCAAACACAGCTGATTCAATTATTCAAGGTGTTCAAGACTTCTAGATACTATTAAGTAGGTGCGAGTTGAAGGTGGTTGGAGCTAAATTCTGCAGAGCTGTGGTCTAAAGGTTTATGAGGTGCTACCAAGAATTATGTGAAGGTGAAGTTTGTTGATATTCCAGCATATTCCCTTGTGAAATAATCATTCACAGAATGTATCCTTTTTACTTTGGATTTCATGAAAATGGAGTAATAAAAAAAATCCTTGTAGTAATGAGGTCTAATATTCACCTTCAGCTTGTGAAGATTTTTCTGATTTGTCATCCTCATCCATTTTCTCTTCCTCATCTTCTGAGGCTTTCTCGGTAGACAGTTTATTCCCAGTGGGTAGCTCTTTCTCATCCTGAGCATTCTTGTCCTCAGAGGAAGGGAGAGTGTCTGTGGGCTCCTGATCCATTGGCTTCTTCTCAACCATACCATCCACAGGACAAACCTGCTCCACATCGGTCTTAAACTCAGTCACATCCTTCTCCTCCACTTCCATCTTTTCCTCTTTGGGTTCTTGCTTAAGACCCAAACCATTTTCGTCCTCTTCATTCTTCACTTCCTTTTTAGGAGACAAGGCTTCAGATTTCTCTTCTTTAACATCTTCTATGCTCCCATTCTCCACTTTGGGTAGCGTCACATCTCCCTGCTCTTCCTTCACCTCTTCGTCTTTGGGGAGGGTCAGAGGAGTGAGAGGATCAGACACAATGACGGGCAGTTCCACACCTTTGCCCTGTGTGAACTTCCGATAGGCCTCCAAGAAGCTCAGCTCTGGGTCGTTGAGGATGTGGTAGTCGGTACGGCTGACACCATGCTTTGCGGCTCCACGCAGGAGGTCTCTGTCATGACGTCCAGGCTCCCACCAGGCCGGGAGGTCAGGGCTGGGCTGGCACAGGCTTAACCTCTCCTCCAGAAGAGGGTGCGGCAACACCTGCTCCCTGATCCGCCGCAGCAGCTCAATACGATAGAGTGTCCGTGAAGCCCGCTCCTCCGTTATAGGGTCAATGATGATGGTCGGGTCCGGCAGTTCTGTAAGCAGACAGATAAGGTCCAGTTGCATTATAAAAAAAAAAAAAAGAAAAAAAAAAAAGATAAAAATAAATACTGTCCATCTATTCATCCATCTATAGCACTAATACAAGAAAAAAGAAACTTTACACATCAATATAGGCATTACAATATTGTAACATGCAATATGAAGATTAGATTTTCATTTTGAAATTACAAGTGTGCTAAATATAATTGACAGCACAATTAAATATAAAATTTCAACAGAGTTTCTAGCTGATGAAAAATAATTATCACTAATATAGTGTGCATTCTACTTTAGCGTTCTATGGATTATGAAAGAGAAAAATAGAGCTTTGGACAACTAAAAAAGAAACCGTAAAAGCGGTAGAAAAAAAAATAATTCTAGGACAACTTCTTTGAGGCTTCAAGAGATTTACAAAAGACTCAGATATTAAAACATTTACCCGTCTCTGATTTAAGTGGCATCCGGCACACCCGCTTGCACATGGCCACAAATGAACAGTAATATTTTTCCAAGCTCTCGTCAGTCTTCTTGTCTAGACGGGCAAAGGCACGGAACTGGGACCAGTCAAAGCACTGTCTGTGCACATCATAAACTACACCGAATGTGGATACCACACGGTAGAAATCGGCCTCTTCACGCCTTGTCCATCTGGAAAACAGACGTTGGTAAATATAAAATGAGGTGATGTAACTAAAAGGAGAAAAACATTTTTTTGTTCATTCTAAAACAAAAATGAAAGCTAACCTCTGTCGTCGCTCTTTGAAATAAGCTGCACTATCAGCCAGCAGGGCGGCGCTGTCTGGAATGAAAGATGATCCCTTAGCCATGAAGGCCCCTCCATCAGCCATGAATGCCACTGCTCCATCAGGGACATAAGCTCCTCCTTCTGTTACCATAGCAAGGATGTCATCACGCGGGCGGCGCCGGCGCCGATCAGGTTTAGCCATGGCTTCCTGTCTTAGTTGCTCACGTTTGTGAGTGCGCTGATAGGCTGTGATGAGGCGGCGCAATCGAGCGGTCAGAGCAGAGGCTGGTGGCCAGTACAGATTGCCTGGCTTCCCGTTCTCACCAAGCTTAGGTGCTGAGTGTGGACAAACATTAATGGTAAGCAGAGACTATTAAAATCTTAAATAAAATGGCCAACATCTGTGAACTGGAAAAAATAAATACCTTCTCCCGTCTCGCCATCCATCCCGTCATTATTATCATCTAAAGGAGAGTTTGTAAAATCCTGCCGACAAAGAAAATAATGTTATCTGATCTTTAACAAAAAAGGATACACTCAAGATAAATGCATTTTCAAACTTACATCTAGATCGTCTTTAAAAGACATTCGAAGTGGTTTGTACTCTGGGTCTTCTTCCTCTCTATAAAAAGAAGAAAAAAATGCTTTGAGTGCAACAGAAAACAAAGAAAAGCAGCAAAAGAAAAGTAGGGTGAAGGATAAAGGAAGGGAGATAGAAAGAGCAGGAGTCCCTCTTGCTGGGGCTGTGATTTTGGGCCAAACTTACCCCTCGACACCATCTGCCATCATGTCCGCTCCCCTCTGCTCAGCAGCGATGGCCTTGGCATCAGGCATGCCCACCCTCTCCAGGAAACACAGGGTGGGGTCAGCACGCATAGAGTTATACTTCTCGTAGCCTAGCGGAAGAAAAAGAGCAGTGGCAAACATAAAATATGCATAATTACAGGCTGAGCTGTGGAAGCTATTATTTCCCCTAGTGATGTGAAAGCAGAAAAGAGTATTACTGGTGTGTCAAATGGAAAAAGAAAATGGAAAAAAGATTAAAAGGTTTATGTGTGATGAAATTATGTAATGTGTTTAAAGAGGTTTAAAAATGGGCCAATATACTGAATGCCAAATATAGCAAAAGCAATCCTCAAAATACCAAAAGATTTGAGGAAATAAAGAAAAGGTTAAGTTATGATTAAAACATTTTATGAAAAAGTCCTTGGAAAATACCATGTGGACAGATTTTAGAAAGACAGCTGACATGTTAATTGTCAAAATTATGTTTTGATACACAATAAAATTCTTTTAAAAACTATCCGAAGATCACATCAAACCAAAAAATAAAAAAATTTGAAGAAACAAAAGGGCGAGCCAGAGGAAAATGCCCGTTGAAACTGTCCAAGCAGAACAGATTTGAGCCTGCGGATCCCTACAGTGCACAACAGGGGAGGCGATTGGCAGGCTGGACCCACTTCAGCTGAGCCGCTGATCAGACAGCTCGAGCACCCCCTCCCCCGCCAGAACATCACATTTCAATTAGGATTTATGCGGTGACACATTGTTCCTAACTGCTGCCGCGCCCCGAGCCAAACTGTAATCATGAGGGGGTTTATAGGCCATCACTCTTTCCTGTGCAGTCCAGGCCTGCCACCTTTCCTCCCCAGACCTCCCTACTGAATTGGGATTATGATTAAGAACAGGCTGCCTGTGTTATATACACGCTCCTGTGTGTGTGTGTGTGTGTGTGTGTGTGTGTGTGTGTGTGTGTGCGCACGTGTATAGAGGCCAGCTGAGTTAACGAGGTAGCGCAGCGCACCAGGGGAGACCAGAGCGCGAGAGAGCTCTCTGTACACACATTCAGGAAAAAGACCAATCTGAGAGAAGCATAAAAGGCCCTCGCCAAGATTAATATCGGTGGCGAGATCAGCAGACATTATTAAATAAAGCGGCTATTACTATACTTAATGCAATTAAAAGTCGGCAGCTGAGAAACCCCTCTCAATCTCGCTCTGTCTTTTTTAATACTGCTTTGGCCCCGTTTCCCCCAAAAGATAAATTGGGACAGCTGCGCAGCTTTACAAAAGAAAACAATCACATCCCACACCGGGAATTTAGCAGGTTCTCCCAGAACACTTCTTAACACTGTGGGTCAATGTTAATAAAATGTGCTGAGAGGTGCCTGTTGCCTCTGATGGATAGGATCTCAACTCCCCCTGCCTCTCTATCTAGTCCCAGATCAGCCATTCAGAAAATATCACCAATCAATCTCTAGGCAATATTACAATAGGTCAACGTTAGCAATTACTGTCACCACGAAAGCACCAATGGCAGCTGTGAAGAGGTGGAGCTCACCATGCTTGAAGACGCCGATAAGGAGGGACTTGTCTGCGTCAAGGTCCCACCAATCAGTGGGAACGTCAGCATGGAAGGGTTGTGGGATCCAGATATCCAACTCACTGTAAGCGAAAGACAAACAAACACAGGAAAGAGTGATTAAAACCAGGAGATGGCCACAGCGGCACATAATCTAATGAGCGCAGCATTAATGTCTATCTGCAGACATCTGGTAGGAAATGCAAGCATTAGCAAGCCACATCTCATTTAGGCCCATTTTTCTCATCTTGTTTATTCAGGGCCAACCTGATTACGGCCAGAGATCTGAGCCGCTCGCTTATCTCACCCTCTGCACTGGTGCGCACACGCGAGCCCTCGCAGTCATTAGAACTTCAGGCGAGTCCTTGAGAGTATCAATATGGCAAGCACGTTTTCACATTATAAATGCATGCACATCTGGGTGGGGGTGTTGTCAGATAGGGGGAGGAGGAGGAGGGGAAAGTGATGGAGGGAGAGGAAAGATAACAGCAGGCAGGATTCGGTAGAAGGGAATGGAGGGAGATGCCAACCTTGAATCGGTTCCCTCCAGGATTCTGTCTGCCTGGTCTCCGATGACTTCTTGTCGCAGATAGTAGAGCATGCGGACCCGCAGCAGCACTCTGTCAGAGATAGAGAGAGAGGATTAAAAAGGGCAGGAGAAAAACAACAGAAAAAGAACAAAGATGAGTTGGGGGTTAATGGAGTGACACACCGATTGAAAGGAAGGAAAAAAGGACAAAAGGAAGGAGAAAAGGCAGAAACAAAAGAGTGAGTAAGTTTGGCCAGCTCCGAGCTGTGCCAGCAGCAGTAGCAGCGGCAGCAGCAGCTCTTTGGCATGTGCCACAGCTCATCCATCATGCTGCCAGGGCTGATTAGCCACGCTGTGCGGCAGCCTCCACGCCTGACAGATGGCTGCACATAATCACCTCTGTGTGTGCCGCCTTTCACCCGCTTCCAACAGGTCTGCCTGGCACCTGGCCTGGCACCGCGCCGCTGCGCTTGGGGAGCCGCCCGTACCCACCCTCACCCCCCTCCTCCGTGCACACACACACTTTCAGCACCTTCATCCTCTCATTTTCATTTCCTTCCTAATGCTGTTAGGGAAGTTGGGGAGGTGCTAACGGGACGCCTCCAAAGTACAGAGGCAGAAGTTTGCAGTGCGGCGAGCAGATGGTTGGCGGTCTAAGCACCTCGCATTTATCGTCTCGTAACGTTTCCTCAGCTGTTGCTCTGTTCCCCTTCTCTGGATGCACATCAGAGCCAGCAGTGTAAACCTTGTTTTCCTTTCTCTCTTTCCCCCATCACCGCCTAGTGTTAGCCAGGACACAACAATACCGGCCTGGCAACAGAAATTATTTATCAAATGAAACCAGAGAGTCTGTAAAAAACAAAAGACGCACACAGGCGGCACACGGGCCATAATGGACGTGTGGGGTGAGAGGAGAAATCATCATGTGCGGCCTGTTGAGCTGAACGATGAATTATTGAGCGATCTTAAAATCTTTAATTTCAGCAATGAAAAAGATTCCTCACGGCCTGTCATTCATTATTTCAGTCACTTGGCAGAAGCCTCTGCCAGAAAGATGGGACCCTTTCTTTTGCCAGATTCTCTACAGCTGGCCATTTTTTAACTGACATTCATTAGTCAAAGCTAAACTATGGAGGAGCCAAGCAGCTTAATGAAACATCTGCACCACAAGGTAATGTTGCTAACTCACTTTTGGACACGTTCAACTAAATTCACAAGTTTGCTTCAATTACTTTTTTCAAGTTGAAAAGCTCCTCAAGTATTTAAATGCACCTGCTTTCATGATATCAGGCTTGGAAGTTAAAGGTTGCTTTCCAAAAAAACTCTCAACTATCAAAGTGAGATTTTAAAACAGGACCAACACCTAAGTGTTAGTTCATGAAAAAAAAAAAATAATAAATAATAATAATTTTAACGTTTACTAGTTTGCTTGCTCTGTTGAAGAGTTTTTGAAGAAAGCCAATTGCAGGTATATAATTTCCTTCCAAGTGAGAAAGAAACTCATATAGGTATGGAACAAATGAAAGAGGAGCAAATGACGGCAGTATTTTCACTTTTTATGTGAACAATAGCAAAAGGGATTTCCATTTCCATTGACGATCATTGCATAAGGACCTTTTAATTATAAAAATAAAGATGAGAAGATTTTTATTAACATGGAGCGTACTAATCAGTGATCTTTCACAGATCTTTATAGTTGTAAGTGCACTTAATAATAATAATAATAAATTAGGCTTAAATAATACTTTCAACAGGCAGATTATTTTTATTTTCCAAATAACCTTTATTAAGATAGAATAGGATAGGATAGTGGTGATTACAGACTTCAAAACATTGGGAGCAGAGAGAGGGGAAGGACCAAGTCGAGAATTGAACTCAACCACAAGACTATTGTCATCAACCAATGGGTAGAAGTTTAAAACACAAGCCAACAAGATTTAATCCCCAAATACTATTTAAAAGAAAAAATAAAGCCTTATCAGCAGAGTTAAACAATCAAAAACAATGTATTTAATAGATTTTTTCCAGTTAAAGTAAAACCATTGTAACACTGCAGACATAAACATTAGTTTCTTCAGTAAAGCTGCAAAAGTTCAGTATTTAAGATATGTTACATACTTGTTGCAGTGGTGTTTCAGGTGTCTCTTGTAACTGTCCTCCTGAAGGAGTAAGTCAGGATTACAGTCAGCAAGCCAGTCTGCCTGTGGCATGCGTGTCTGAGCAACCGGCAACTTCCCCTTCTTCCCTTTACGGCCCCGGGGAACAGGAGCAGACAATCCTGAAGAGACAGAAATGGCATTGTTTAGTATGTAAAGAGCCAGATGCAAAAAAAAAAAAAAAAGCTCAGAGGAAACAAGTGCAGTGTCCTACCAGAATGGTTGGTCAGTGTGCGGCTCTGGCCATCCTCAGTAGGGGTTATGAGGTCCCAAATGAAGCCCTTGATGTTTTCGTCTCCACGGTAGTGGAGCAGGCAGTAGGCCAGAAGTGCACGGCAGATGGTCTCTACGTCTCGCTCCCTCAGCGGGCGCTTAAAGCGTCCATGGGAGAGGATGTCACCCCAGCGGCCCCAGCTACGCAAAACAGAAGAAGAGTTAGCCAGGGCAAATATAGCTAGATAAAACCATAGTTTCTTTCAAGCATTATAGACATGTTGAACTGCAGCTCTGCAAAATCTTATTTATAAACTTACATAGAACTTGTATAATAAATCAGTTAAACTAATTCAAAATGTGAATTTGTATGGTATGGGGAATAATCTAGCTCAGTGGCAGAACTTTAAGCTTTGTATTGCTCTATGTTTGTGCTAGTTCTCATAAAACAGAGAAGGAAGGGTGGCACCACTGCCTTGCTGGCATGGTGCATGACCATGGGGAGACCCAATGCCCTTGTTATTTGATGGAGTAGGCTACTCAAGCACTCTCTAAGCACAAGCCTAAAGGTTTTTTTTTTTTTTTTTTGAAAAGAGAGGGGGAAGGTCTGCTCTGGTTTCACAGCCTTGCACTGCTTTTCCAAAAAAGAAAAAAAAAAAAACACATCAGAAGAGACAAAGCCCTCAGACTTGATGGATCTAATTTGCCGTATAGCCCAGGGGTCTAGACGCGTCTGACTGAAAAGGAAAAAAAATACTGGTCAGACACGGTGCGTGCAGCCAGCCATGATTAGTGCTGAGTGCACTGAGGCCTGGCTCTTAATTAACTGTACGCGTTAGATAGCGCCGTGTCTGCCACTGCCCCGGGACAAGCAAGCGTGACAAACTCGGCCACTGCACTGGTGGGCTGTGAGCTACCAGATATTCTCATTCCAAATGAAAAACAAGATGAGACAAGGGAAATTTGGATGTCGCTAAAACAAAGCAGGAAGCTGAATATCCTGTCTCATGGCACTGGGATGGACTTCCTGCTAAAGCCAGTTTCCATGACAAGCTACAGTTGAGGCAAATGGAAATCTATGGATGAGGTACAAGGAATGGAAGAAGTCTGACAAAAAAAATTACTTGAGCACTTGAACATGTATATTTCTATGTTGGAAATTAGTTGGGATTTTTTTCTCTCAATGGGGTGCCATGCTTTGCTGTGGGTTCATGTGTAGTTGGTGCACTCAAAGGTGCTTTTGAGCAAAATGCATCTGCTAAATGGCAACTAATTATAGGGATAGACCCTCGGGACTGCTCAAGTGCAAGATGGTAATATAGCACACAACTGTCATCTCTGTAGATTTTTTTGGGCTAGCACTGACAGCTAAAAGGAGCACAAAGCAGATAAAAATCAGCAAAACACTTAAATATGTCCATTTCCAGACTGCACTCACCCATATACCAGCAGGTTTTTTTCCACTCTGAAGCACTCACTGCGGGGGTACCCCTGGGTTCGGTCCTGAGGCCTCCTTGGTTTCTGAATAGGTTTATCCTCAGAGTCACTCTCAAGCTCTGAATACTCCATCAAGTCATCCTCTTTCATGGAACTGTAGTGACGAGTTTGCTTCCGGACCCGAGGAGTGTCAATCACCAGATTATTCTGACAAGTAACACAAGGGTTAGAACGATCCCTCGAGAATTAAATAAGCAGAAAAGGATTCTGCATGTTCAGCACCTTTAGCTCAATTGCATGGTAGCATTATGATATAGATGACCACTAGACTGCAGAACGGAAGACCTCTGTTCAAGGGCACATGCAAAAAGTACTGTGATAAAGCACTTTTATTTAGACATAACATGACGCTTCCCTTCAAGCAGATATAAGCTGCTTAGCGCCTTCAATTCTCCAGAGTGCAAAGAACAGTGGTAATTACAGAAAATGCTTCCCGTGGCCAAGTTTAAACAATTTAGCCTTAGCTCAATTACGGCTACATTCCACGCACTGATAGCCTGGGGAAATCAGCCTCATTAATTATGCCCAGATAGCATATTTATGAGGAGTGACACCACGGAGTGTGGTGGAAACTACCCAGATTTGGATTCACACCATCTTCAGTTATCAATTGTCAGAGAGAATTATGACTATGATACCTGTCAAAAGCTGCTAATGCATGACCCTGGCATTAATGAAACAATGAATAATAGTTAGCCGTAAGTGCTCTGCACAATTACACAAGAGAGAAGTGCTATAGATTAGTGCCTCAATTCATGCAGCATCTCCTGCGAGACACGGCACAAGAGAGCTCCTTTTTCTCTGTTAAGTCACAGCTTACCCTGCCATTGATCGCATCCAGGTCCAGCTCTGCTTTTTTTGCCCATTTCTGCCAGAAATCTGGGTCCTCCAGAGAAATGTCGGTTCTGTTCCCAGCGGACACAAAACTTGCCTGGTAAGGGAAAAAAATTATATAAATGGTCAGATCAGAGACACTTACCCTTTAGGTTGCTCTATTTTAGGAGCAAGATTAAATGGGGAGTATGCTTCTATAAAGCCAATTATGCAATAACATTGATGAATGGGTCAATTTTTTGGGTTAAAATCATTAATACAACAGCCAAGGGGGAGGGTGATGTCTTCACCTTAGCAAATGTTGAGCCTTTGCCTTCTGATTCAATTGTAATGGTCTGTGTACGTCTCTGCAAAATCTGATCAATGTCTTCTTCACAGAACTTGGATCCCTCATCCTCCTCTTCCATTAGAGCTCCATATGCTCCTTTACGCAGGAGATCCTCAATCTCCTTTTTAGAGAGCTGCTGAACCTAAAATAAAGAGAGGAATGTATTCATTTCACAAAATACAAATCTCAATAAATTTGACTTTTTCATCTTGGGTATTTTACAGGGTGGACAAATTTAGGCACATGGTAAAAAGGAAAATAAGTCTCAGGGCACAGGAATTAGAGGTCTTTCCACTGACTGCCAACATGTGCAAAGTATGTTTGATTAATGAACCATCTGGAATACGGTTTCAGTGAAACACCACAAAATGGTGGCGCTGTGTGCAGTTCATACCCCATTGGCAGCATTCTCCCTGCCGCTCATGGACTGAAGCACAGCCTTGTCCAGTCCTAACTTCAAGCTGGCCTTGTCAAACATCTCTCTTTCGTAGGAGTTTCTGGTGATCAGGCGGTAAATCTTCACAGACTTGCTCTGTCCTATCCTGTGGCATCGAGCTTGTGCCTGGAGGCAACAGCACAAACCGGTCACATACACCGCCTTTGAGGACTCAAACACTATAAAGCACTAAGGTTGCACAATGTGATAGAGTATTTTCAATTGAATCTAGCTGAAATGCAGTCATAAGATTATAAAAAAAAGAACATTTAAAAAAAAAAAAAAAGTTCCACTGAAAGTCCAGCACAATTTTACTTCCAACTGCAATAATGTGATCATGAAACTAGCATGCTTACCTGCAGGTCATTTTGAGGGTTCCAGTCAGAATCAAATATAATACATGTATCAGCTGCAGTTAGGTTAATACCCAAGCCACCAGCCCTTGTGCACAGCAGGAATACAAAGCGGTCAGAGTCTGGTCGAGAGAAGCGGTCAATAGCTGCCTGGCGGAGATTCCCTCGAACTCTGCCATCTATACGCTCATATGGATACCTACAGTGAAGGAAATAGGCCGTAGGTTAACTATAAACATCTTTTTGCTAATATCCTTTACAATGATAGTCAGGTCCAAGTCTTTCTTCATGGCAAACACTGATTTGCAGTTATACAAATGTTAAAAAAATAAATAAAAACCATGAAAAAACAACAACACTTGTTCTTATTAAGTATATGTTAAACTACGGCTTATTATTAAAAGCATTTATCTAAATTAGCTAGTGCTGTAAGGATCCTACCGTCTCTGGATGAGGTAGTCCTCCAGGATGTCCAGACAGCGCACCATCTGGGAAAAGATGAGCACACGGTGACCCCCAGCCTTCAGTTTGGGGAGCAGCTTGTCGATCAGCACCAGTTTTCCTGCAGCCTGGATCATGGCCTGGAGGTGAAACTCTGGTTGGTCTAAAGGATGAGTCTCCCTGAACTCCTCCATTATCTTCTCTTCAGCTCCTACAGAGAGAAAAGACAAAACTTTCAGTCTGCAAATGTTTCTATAAACAATCAGCTGTACTGAAGTATAAAACCTTAGCAAACAAAGCTAATTTAGAATTTATTTTTTACATTTGTGCCACTTGCTCACCATTGATGAGGTAGGGGTGATTACAGCACTTTCTCAGCTCCATCATGGTGTTCAGCAGGTTGGGAACATTGGATCCTCCTCCACCTCCGCTGCCTCCGCCTGCTCCACTCTTGGACAGAAAGGCAAAGTTCTTCTCCAAGATGGCACGGTAGTATTTCTTCTGCACATTGGTTAGCTCCACTTCAATGATAGTTTCCTCTTTTGGTGCAAGATTTTTCTCTACATCCTCCTTCAGTCGGCGTAGCATCATAGGCTTCAAAATTCCTTGCAGCTTTTGCACCTGAACCCATAGTGTTATCATTACATCCAGGTATACTTCACAGATTGATTGCAATGATTTAAAGAGCAGCTAATATTCCATACCTGCTCTTCTGTCTTAAGATCTCCAAACTCCTGCATGAAGGTGGACTCCGAAGGAAACCTATCTGGCTCCAGGAAATTGAGAAGACTGAAAAGCTCCTCCACTGTGTTTTGCAGTGGAGTCCCTGTCAGCAGGACTTTGTGTTCCTATAGAACATAGAAGAGTCTCATTAAGCGACATGAACAAAATTCAATTCATCTACAACTTTTCCTTCCTGTTTCCAGTCTAGTAAATACATTTTGGAATATCAAATGTAGAATGATTAATGGACTTTGTCAAAAAAACATAATAATTTCAGATATTTCTAGGATTTACCAGGACGGTGTAAACGTCGCATTCAGTAAATACTTAAGTGTAAGCTTGACCTAGGTTATAGCAGATTATTTTCTGGCACTAACCATGTCCATCATCTTTAAGCCCTCAAGCAGCTTGCAGTTCCTATTCTTGAGCCTATGAGCCTCATCAATAATCACGCAGCGCCATGGCACATTTCGTAGCTCAGGGCAGTCTGTCAGGATCATCTCAAATGTGGTGATGACGGCATGGAATTTGTAGGCTCCCTTTATTATACGTCCCTGCAGGAAGAGAGAAATTGCTTATAATGATAAACAACCCTACGAATATAGTCCAGCAGAAATATTGTGAAACATTATCTTCTACAACTCAAATGAGAAAATAAATCAATGCATATAAAATGACAAAGGAATTATTTACCTGTGTGTCCCTGTAGTACATCTCGTAGGCCTGAATGGTCTTTCGGCTGGCCTGGCTACCATGATAGACCACTACGTTTAGCTCCGTCCATGTCCTGAACTCCCTCTCCCAGTTGGGAATAGTGGAAAGAGGAGCAATCACAAGAAAAGGACCGTGGATTCCCTTCAGGTATATCTCATAGAGGAATGTGATGGATTGGATTGTTTTACCAAGTCCCATTTCATCAGCTAAAATGCAGTTTCGTCTGAGGAAAAAAAACAAAAAAAAAAAACAACTCAAATTCAAAGCATCTTAACACTTAAATAGTATCAAAAACCATGGTTTAGCACACATATGTGCAAGCGGTGCGGCTGGACAGCTGGGTAATTGCATACATACGTGTTGTACCAGTTGAAGAGCAGCCAGTTGACTCCCTCCAGCTGGTATTCCCTGAGCGCATTGGCGTTTTTATATTCTCTGGAACTCTCGGATTTCTGCCAGTCGCTGGTGGGAGGTCGCTCCTGTTTCAAATAAAACAATTCCCGTTAGTGGTTTCTGTGCAACCGCAAGAACGTGGCCCTCTCCCCTCACTAGCTCAGCACTCCAAAGAGAAAATAAAGAGAAGGCTAGAAGAGTGCCAGCTCTTACCACGCGCTTCAGCTGCGGCTCACGCGCCATCACTCTCTCAAACTCCTCAATCTTCACTTGGTCTATGTCAGCTTTTAACTCCCACGTGCTGTCCTCATAAGGCAAGGAGCACCACTTTACCAGGTACAAAGTCACAAGCTGTAGGAACACACAACACAACTTATCTAAACGATGGTTCTCAAATTTTTTCTAAATTTTCTGGGGGCGGTGTGACTGACATCTTCATAGCTGCAACATAGAGTAAGAGCTTCAATCAAGGTAACCCATGTTGTTTTGAGAGACAGATGGTTTGAGAACGATTGAAGTGGATTGATGATAGAGAGAAGTCATACCTCTCCATTTTCATCTGTGCTTTCAGACACATCCAGAACCCTGTCCACCTCCACATAATCTGGGTTGAAGGGCTCATCATCCATCTGTCAATAAGAGTGTGATTGATTGGTTAGATGGAGCACTGCAGAATGCCAATTACACTGGTGCTTGAGCCGCAACTACTACAAGCCTCTAAATGAGAATCTACCAGGTGGAATATTTTCAGAGCTTTTATGATGTGGGTGGCATATACCTCTCTGGGAAAACCCCACCTGGTTTTGATAGACTGAAAAGCCCTTTCAAATGTAGTGTGGAATTGCACAGCACAAATGAAATTCTCGGAATACATTTCAGTGCAGCTGCTTGAATTACTTTAACTTGAAGTTAACTGAGCAGCATGTGCTGTGAGATTGCGTGTAAAAGAGATAAGGGCTTGAAGTGAGGCGTTTTATTGCCTTAGCATGGATGAGATTGTTCAAAACGGCACCATAATACCAGCACAACACCACTGCTGAGCATACATACTGCCACCATTATCAGTGAAAGCCATAAAACAGGAGTAGAAAGAACAGAATAATAAAAAAAGACAAAATGGTGGATGACAAAGAAAATGGAGGGTCAATTCTAACCTCAGTTACAAAGGTACTAAGGGCCTGTTTAGCCCTGAACCTCTTGATCTTCTGCTGGATTCTCTTATCCTTCTCCAGCTCTTCAATGTCTGCCCAGCGACAATGCAAGTAAGAGCTGAAAAAAAAAAAACAAGACAATTAAATTTACTTAACGAATGAACTTAGAAAAAATAGCATTAAATAAGTTGCTTATGTCAGATAAACAAGACTAAGCATGTTTAAGCAAGTTTAATCTATGCTTTGGATTAAAGCATGTCTATTTGACATGATGAGAAAACCCAATGACCTTTAGCTTAGTTTGCAAAAAACGACAAATGAGATCAACAATTGTTTTCTATTTGCTATTTGTATGCTACACAGTCAGATTAGACAGGAGTTTTAATGTGATACTTACAAGCCCTTGAATTTGACGTAAAACTCTTCGACTTCTATCTCTTCACCAGACGCCAACTGTAAAATAAGCAGAAACATTAATTAGTTGTTTGAAAAGGGTGCATTTATACCATGCTTGGAGCGTTCAAATAACTAGTTAGCGTAATTTTGATCCATCACAACATCAGAAGTGTAAACCATTTCCTGTGAAAAACAACTCTGCATTTTGGCATTGCTCTGAAATTTAATGCCCCAGGACAAAAGCAATGACAAGACAGACTGTGTGGGGATGAAAAAAAAAAAAAAAAGCAAGAGCAATCCTCCTCCTATTCTCTTTCTCCAGCTAGTAGTACGCTGTGCGGCTGAGTCATGAATCACTTCAGCTCTTCTACCACACACAGCCCCATTCACAGGGAGCTGACCCGGGGCCTGGCTTCCTGCCAAAACCACAGCGCTACGGCAGACGCCAAACCTACCATTTCCTCGGGCGGGAGCCCATTTGCAGCTGTGCTACTAAGAGCCATGCACGGCGTATTATTTTTGGCCAGGCTTTGTTTTGTGGAGCGGTTTCAAAGGAGTAACATTGTGCGCTGCCACGGCCTGCAACTAAGGATCTGAGATTTATCACGCTGAGAGACAGTTTATTCTTACACGGCTTCATCTCAAGACCTTGCAACGGCTTTACTCTGAACCGGCCATGGCCTTTCCTGGATTAATACTACCACTGTCATGCTGAAGACAATATCAGCCCACTCAGGCATCGTCCTGGCAATCACAGGGTCTGGGGCAGGATTTGAGACAGCTGTTAGGTGTAATCTGCCTTGATCCAGCAGACAGCAGCGGTTTAAACTGATGTGAGAGGCTTTCAGCGGCTCAGCTCACCTCTTTCTTTCCCATTCGCATCCCCATGATCTTCTCCACCACAGGACCTTCCGCATCCGGCAACTCCTACAGCACACAGGGGAATGAAGGACACAGAGTCAGTGTGAGAACATCCATCATGCATAACAAACAGCAGGTTACATCAGCAGTTTTCCAGCTCTACTGTGGGGACTGTTAATCAGCTATCAGCACAATTATAAACAATTTTACACACACACACAACCATAAGTCCTCGTGATATTGACCTGCTGCTCAGATGTAGTTGGAGACTTTGGTCCTGCAGAATCATCTCCATCGTCGTCATCTGAAATTCTAAATTCAAGATCTTCAGTATATCGCTTCCTCTTCACCTGCCGACTAGATCGTCTCTTCTGTAGTGAAGCACACACACATACACCCAAATTACACAATGGCAAAAATGCAGAAGTATATTCATTGAGGTCTTACAAGGCAATTACTTTAGAGAAAGATAAAAAAATGGCAATGACGATATTTTTGTACAGTATGCACAACTAATTCAAGGAAATTTTACTGCAATGTTAAAAAAAATAATTGTGATATAATTTTACATGAAACATGTTTCGTATAGAGGTGTGAAAACTTGTAGTAGGTATACTAATTGCTAGGTAAATAACAACCAAAGAAATTACAACATATTCTGATAATATCTGTAAGACTTTTAGGCCCAATCCCATTTCTACCTCTTAGCCCTTCCCCTACCCCTCGTTTTGCGTGTTGATGTCAAGGCGTAAGGTAACAATAATGTTATTTTCATGTGTTTAGATGGATGAAAATGGCCACGGTGTAAATGCACAGTACAGTTAAAAATCTTAAAAACAGAATTTAGATTGGGCCTTAGTCATAGTGTTACAAAGTCTAAATGTTTGCACTTTGACAGTTTTTGTGCCTGAAATATTTATTTTTATCAAAAAGTATCTACTTTAGCGCAATCATTACAAATGCTTTTTAAAAATAGAATTTCTCTACTGAAATTATATCACAATAGTCAGCAACAATATCTAATTTTCCCAGTATCGTGCAGCCCTAAAAAGAAGACATTAATACATCAGCATTATCAGTCAATCTCTAAGTATTGCTTTAGGCCTAAGAGAAACCCATATCAGTTGATCGACAAAGACAATAAAAATGCTTACACTGTAAGAATCTGATTACAAGCAAGTTTACCTGAACACCATCATCATCTTCCTCCTCTGGTGACTGTGGTGGTGTTTTCTCCACATCAGAGGTGACTGAGGGCTCTCTCTTACGCTTTGCCTCTTTCTTGGTGCTGTTACCGGACTCAGAGTCAGACTTTTTAGCACTGTGGGTGAACAGGGGGGTTTGGTTAATGCAACAGCAAATAAACCACAGATTTGTGTGGGGCAAAAGTAAAACCATTACTCTGATTAGTTTAGAAAAGAACATGATGTCAAGCACAAGAATTTAAAGATGCAATAGGTGTTGGTCTTTTTTGTTATGCTGGTCTCTCTACATCCTGATATCAGTCATTAAATTGCAAGAATATTCTGTGATTTTCTTCAGATCTGTGGACCAAAAAAAAAAAAAAAAGAGTTCATCCAATCAATGTGCCTATCAAAATATGTAATTATTTAGGATATAAACAGGATACTAAATTATAAAGGCTTACATCATTGTTTTTTTTGTTTGTTCGATTAAAAATGTAGAAATTTAAAGGTAGTAATATATACATTCAATAAAATATAAAACACTTAAAGGTGCAGTAGGTGATTGTCTCCAGAATTTTTTTTGCTGTGCTGTTTGAAAGTGTCTTCACATTCCAATAGTACTGATTAAAGTAAATGATCTAAATGTGTTATGTTTTTTTTTTTTTTATATTCTGGGTAAGGCATAAAACAAAAAAAAAATGAATTTATCATTCAATTAAAATAATGTCAGGCCGACATCTCCCATAATTCCGAAAATTAGTTCAAACTGTCTGTCAGCAAACTCAGATTTGAGCTACTGTGCACCTGTTTGTACGCAGCTCTGCCGTTTGTGCATACACGTGATGCGCGTTCATGGGAGAGAGAGAGAGAGAGAGAGAGAGAGGGGTAAAAACATGCTAAATCAAAACTTTTTTAAAATCCTGAATCAATATTGGAGATACTTTTGCACGCTGGAGGAAGGACGACACCATGGCTGAAATATTTCTCTTAGACAGGTTATGTTAGGTTTTAAAACTCTTTTAGTGATGCAGAGCTGATGTAGATTGAGTGTTATGAATGGGCTATATGCACAGAAGGCTTCCGGCGATAGATTGATGTGATTATTTTCAGTTTTATAAGAGACCGTTTACAGTAGTGATAATGTAGATTTTATTAAGTTTAAAAACAAAACATGGGTAAATAGGGCTGCATGATTAATCGAAAAAAGGTCACAATCTCGATTCGACCCTACACATGATCTTAATTCAGCTTTTCTATGATTTAGCCAATTATATTTTTAAGGTCAGGAGAGAAGCAAGGCAGTCGCACAAGTGTTCACAGCAAGATCGAAACCTTCAAATGGTATTAAAATGTTACATACTGTATTTATAAGGTATAATTCACCCAAAAATGTAATTTCTGTCTTTATGTAATGATGTATAATGATGTATTCGCGGCCACGAAATCACAGGTAAGCTGACCGTGAGCTGTTTGTTTACTTCCGAGAATGAGCGTGTGCACGACAATGACACCTACTTTATTGAACAAAACCTGCTTAGGCTGTGTATAACAGGTAATGATGTTGTAAATAATGTTCAGTTTGTTGCGTAGAGCGATCGTTTGAGGGTTTGATTTGGATGTGTGTGTTGTTTCTCAAAGTGACAGCAGCCATGAGCCGCACTCGGAAGTGAAAGTGAAACCGAAACCGGTGCGCACATCATTTAAATGATCGTATCGCATTTTAGAGTTATGATTACGACAAGCATTTGATGTTTTTTTCTTTTATAGCGAACAAAAAGTGTTGTGCATGAAAATAAATGTTTACTGTGTCAGTATAACAACCCTAGCCTATAAATAATGTTGAATATACTGCAAGAAGGAATCTAATAATTATGATAAATCCAATATGGGAAACAGCCACTAGATGCCGCTAGTTTCAGGCAGCAGCCATTTTGGAATGAAAATTCTTATAGAACAACAACATAAGTCTGTAAAATAAACTATTAAAAGTGCTGATGATTGTGATAGCAAGTATTGTATTGCCATCTTTCATTTGCCATATTTTTTCTGATATTTCTCATTTGCCGCATATTTTATTAATTTGATGATGCTAATATATCACATTATACAAATCTAAAATGCTTTGACAATACTGTAAATGCCATTCCAATATAGCAACTTTAGAGAAAGAGAGAGAGAGAGAGAGAGAGAGAGAGAGAGAGAGAGAACTGTCAGTGGGTGCACATGGCTCCTAAATAGCATAAAAGTAAGAGAACTAGTGGATTTCTATTATTTCAACAGCCTTTTTTTTAAATAACTTTAACCCACTGAAAAGAAAAGGTGTATAAGTGTCATTATAAATACAAATCAAGTAAAAAAAAATTACATAATTTTTTCCTCGCATATAGTTGACCATTTATGTGCTGTGGGAAGTATATTTTATTTTAAACCTGCGCTAAGCCCTGCACACTGAGGTAATCTCACGAGGAAATGTAACTTTTACGTTTTTTTCAGTTTAGTGGCTATTTTGTTCAGTTGTATGAAAACATACTACCATTTACACCACTAACACCCCCCAAACCCACGTCTAACCCCCCATTTTACTTTCAAGATTGCAACTCTCAAGATACTGTTAGTTATGTTTCTTTCTGCATCCCCATAATGTGTAATACTGTGCTAATCAATAATGAAAAATTATTACCGTAAACAATGTATTTAGTGACACCAAATAAACAATTGACTAATATGAAACGATACACTTTCTATGCAAGTAATGTGCATTTAAAGCGCATTTATCGTGTATGGTCTTACACCTAAACCGCTTCACAATCATGAGAGGGGGGTCTCTCTACACTACCACCAGTGTGCAGTATTCACTTGGATGATGCGACGGCAGCCACAAGACAACGGCGCAAGTGCATTTACCACACACCAGGTATTGGTGGAGTGAAGAGACAGAGATACAGCCAATTCTATGAATAGGGATGATTGGGAGGCCATGATCCTAAGGGCCGATGGAGGAAATATGGCCAGAACACCAGGGTTACACCCCTACTCTTTATGAGAAATGACATATGGTTTTTTTAATGACCACACAGTGTCAAGACCTCAGTTTAACATCTCATCCGAAAGACAGCGCTCACTGAGAGTGTAGTGTCCCCTTCACTATACAGGGGCATTGGGACCCACACAGACCACAGGTTGAGCACCCCCTGCTGGTCTCCCTAACACCACTTCCAACAGCAACCTAGTTTTTCTGTGGTCTCCCATCTGGGTACTGACCAGGCTCTGCCCTGTTAGCTTCAGTAAGTAATGGGTCTTAGGCTGCAGGGTAAGGCAGAACTTCTGTCTATAAAAACACACTTGCACAATAACTAGAAAATTGCAGTTTAAAGCTATTTCGGCGGAATGTCTCAAATCCCAAGACACATGTCATGTGTATCTATAAGTGCATATTTGTATCTTTAAATTTCTCTTTTCATTTTACCTGCTGGTTTTTGCTTTAATGTCTTTCCCTTCTTAAGTGTGGTTACCAAAATAAAAAAATAAAAATAGAGGGAATGAGAGAAGGAAGAGCTAGTTAACTCCACTTCCAGCACAGAGTCGCGCGCTCTCTCCTTGCCACAGATTACACAATGCCCTGGAGGCTCTCGCGCTCACTCGCTCTGGGGCCCCCCTCTCTTTTCATTCGCACGCCAAGAGCAATCAAATCGCCCTGGTAACCGGCGGTCACGTGACCCGCACCTGTTCCTCTGGCTGGACGCCACTGGCTAAAGCCATCTGCTTGCCTCAGTCAGAGTCTCTCTCTCCAACACTCCTCAAGCACCTGCAGCCGCACCACTCTATGGCTTTGGATTTCATACTGTCACTGCTCAGCAAACACAGCCAGAAAGGAGAGCGGGGGGGAAAAAAAAGGGAAAAAAAAAAAAATCACATACAAAAGGAAGAAAGAAAAAAAAGACAGGAGGGGGAAAAAGCCACGAGGGCAGGAAGAACGCTCAGTTCAGGGGGAGGGATGACAGCCTTCCTTTAGATGGCTGACCTTTACGAATCATAAAAGCCAAAGAGCTGCTATAGGATGCAGGACATGCACTGTAGATTCAGATGAACGGGCAAGTGGGGTGGGCCATGGCGTGTGTAGTCTTTGAGACAAGCTGGCAGAGAGGGAGAGAGAGGGGCTAATTGGCATTAGCAGGGGGAGGACGCAGGCCCCGCTGCACGTTTGTATGAGCCACAGTACTCCAGTGCTGACACTCAGGAGGAGGAGAGAGGGCCAGGGGGTTAATGGGACACCTGCCGTCGCCAGTGAGATGACTCATCTTCAGCTGGACCCCCCCACACGTTGCTTGCTCTAACAGCAGCTGCTCACACGTACACACGACTGTTTACCCTCAACAGCTCTTTTGCAGCATCACACAGGCGTAAACGTAAACACACGTACATAAACAAGGACATAAAACACAGAACAAACATGCTACAACAAGTTAAAGGCAAACAAAAACAGGAGTCTGCATTCTCTACAGAGCACCAGCTAATTAAGAACAAAAAAAAGACAAAACAGGGTCACCTTTTTTAAAATTGGGACATGCCCCCAACACACCCTGTTAGTCAAAGTGACTGGAATCAAAAGAGGTGGCGTGATTAAATTTGCACTTAAACATGCCTAAACTAGGGGAGAGGAAATGCCTGAGTGGCGAACTGTGAGGGAGAACGTGTGGAAAGAGGATATGAGTGGGTGAGTTGAGATATATGAGAAAAGGAACACAAACTGTGCCGTGGAGTATGAGAGAGAGAGAGAGAGAGAGAGAGAGAGACAGCAGAAGGATCGCTAGCATGCGAGCATGTGATAATAGGTGGAAAAGGACAGTGTAGGCATGCAATAGCGTGTGAAAGTGTTAGAGGCCCAGCCGAGGAGATACACAGGAAGAAAGACAGGGGGAAGACAACAGTGTCAGGTCTTGTGTTCTATGGCACGTTTCCACTGAGTGGTATAGTACGGTTCCACGAATCGCACCATTTTTTGTTCACCCTTTGCAAAGGGTACCAAAATGCGGAGCTAGACACGCAGCCGAATGCTATTGGTTTACAGAGATACGTCATTCGCTCCCGCAACAAGCCAGAATGAAAAGAAAGAAGCTGCCATGTTTTAAATACACAGCCGAGACATTATACCGTAATAATATACATATAATAACGAGCCATGGTCGACCTGAGCTCAAACAAACCTCGCCTTGATGTTTGATGAACAGCCACAATGCCAAAAATAACAAAATCTGCTTTGCCCTGCTGTTGTTTTACGAGCCCATCTTAAAAGTGTGAGCGGTTTTACTTTGTCCATAGAGCTCGCGATTGCGTCTATATTTGAAATAACAAACTTTTTGAGTTCATATTAATAACGTGCTCGTGATCATTAAAGTGCTCTGATATCCGATCCAGCCAGAAAGGGACAAACGCAAGAGTGAAGCACGAAAAAACTGTGAAGCCAGAAAAAACAGCAGCAAATGATGCATCTGCAACCTAAAACATGAAAAACTGCCATGTTAAACTATTAACATCACCTTTTATGCTGTTATAAACTCAGAATGAAGGAACTACTTTCTAACAAGAGGCAACACGTGCTGCTAAAAATTTAAGACACAGATGAGAGGTTTGCACTTACTGTGGGCTAAATTTAGTGTTGTTTTTGAACCTAAATAAGGACTAAATCTCTGATGTGTGTAGTTTTTCTGCGAGTGTAACATATCGCAGACTGTAATTTATCAATTCTATATAATTCGCAGACGTTACAGTAGGCCATTTCGTACTATCATTGATCTGCAGTGAATGTTCATAGAAAAGTTAGTAATAAACATTTATAAAGAAGTATTTATGCGTATAAAGCATCTGTTTTGTGAGAAGTGCTTCTCATATAGTATGTGAACGTACAGCATTTTCTCGAGCGGAAGTGACGTTGACCAAAACTTCCTGTCATACACCCCGCCCACCAAAATAGTACCATTGGTACCCTTTAGCAGTGGAAATGCAAGCAATTTAATTACTCTGAATCACTGAGAAGGCTGGTTGATTATATGAAGTGCAGCCATACGCAACATAAAAACCCTAAAAATTCTTTTTTAGGAGCTAAAATTCTCAAGAAGCAGTTTAAACCACTTAAAAAAAAAAAATTTAAAATGCAGAGTCAAAACACGTCTTTTATGCACCCAGCACTGGATGTGGCTCTTTGTTTTAGCAAGAGAGGCTTTGATGGAAGTGAGTACCACCAGCAATGCGAGCTTGTCCCCCAGTGGCTGCGCATTCACCGTTCAGCACACTTCTTGAATCCATTTTCTGCACCTTCACACTCGCTCACTCTTTTGAGGCAGTGGCCTGTCTGATCACCAAAGCAGTAAACACAAGTCGGCACAGGAACTAAGGCCTGCCAGCCTTGCAAGTATAAAAAAAAAAAATAAACGGGGATGACAAAGTGAGCTACTTGGCCCTTTCCTTCTGTTGTGCCATCCACCTCTCCGCACTTTGTCTTTGAGGTTCAATGTCACACAGAATCCAACTTTCTTTTTTTTTCTCAACTGGAGCCTGGAGGGGAGACAAGGCGCAGTGTTTGTTTGAGGACAAATAAGCAAGCAGTCTGGCATAAAGGTGCTGTAGTACAACTCGCAAGCGAACAGGCATGCTGGTCCCGCAAGCAAAGAGCTTTGAGTACACACACTGCAGCACTTCCTATGCAACCGCGACTGTTGTGGTTTTTTGTATCTGAGTGCACAGGATGTAGCTAAGATAATCTGTGAAAGAAAGACTCTACTCCGACATGAAATGAAAATCAAAGGGCAGATGGAACTGCCCACCCAGGTTAGGGCGTTATGCAGTTAGAAAACAACCCCACCGCCTAAAACGGGGGCTTTGCTATAGTTGCTTGGGAACCTGCCAATAAACTGAAGGTGAGAGGTGTGCATTTGCAATGCAAAATAGTCTTCTCGTGGGGGGAAAGATCCACATGCAGTGCAGCACTGAGGAGGGATCTTTCTGAAGTGTTTGATGCCTGTGTGTGTATATGGAAAACAAACCTGGGCACACAGACGCTCACATTTTACCCTGGGTGCGGCTAGAGAATGACTATTTATAGTTGTACTTTCTTTGTCAGATAAGAGCGTAAACAGATATGAGGCCAAAACTTTTAATGTCCAACCTAGTTTCCTGTACTCCACTTGCATGATCAAAATGGGCAACCAAACAAGTAAAGCATGAAGAGCTGATCAGACAAACAACTTTAGATGGGGGGGGAAGAAATGAATGACACTCATAAAATCAGGAACGTGCTATTTGTAGCCCACTTTGAGAAATGGGGTCACAGTTTAAAAACTATCCACAGGGGCTCACCAATGCCACACATCCAGCACTGTAGCAGATTTGGTCAAATTCAGGCCGGCATGATTAATGAGACATCATTGTGGACCAACTAGCATTAGGTGCCATTTTGAATGGAGACATCCCCCTTCTCCTTTCCAAACACACATGCGTCCCTCCTCCCCTTCAGATGACCTACTGCTCTGGCACTGTGCTGCAGATGCGCTGCTGAGTGCTTGCATTGGCCCGGCCCTTTTCCTCTGGATGAAAGAGATGCGGCGATGGAGTGACGGGGCTTCGGCTGAGTGGGGGTGGAGGAGGTGGTTATGGGGGAAGGCTGACACATTCCTCAGCCAGATCATATTACTACCTCAGCTAGAAGAAAAATGGCCATGCAGCCCTTCTACTCTGCATATCCAGGATGGATGCTTTTTTCTTTCTTATTATGAGGTGAATGGGAATGTGACTGAGGGTGGCATAGGAACAAAAAAAAAATTAAAATAGTAGGACATTTACATGTGATAAGCACCCATGTATTCATAAGACAGATGGATGTTGTGTGGCTATGACAATGGATGATTTTCAGAAACTGACTCCTGACTGTTTTGCAAAACAAGTGACCATCAAAAATGAGATGCATTGACAAGCCACTTCAAGTTTAGGTAACAGCAAAGGTTTCCTCAGAAAGGCGTCAAGTTTGTGGTTTAGCGCTTGCAAGTTCAAAGAAAAAAGAAAAAAAAAAGAAAAGAAAAAAAGTTCAACATCTATACAGTTTGAAGACAATATCAAGTTCTCAGCGTCTCAAATGCAATAATACACAACAACTCTGACACTTCTGTACTGAATGAACTCTGATATGGTACACCAGCTTGTGTCAAACCAAGCAAAATCACCTGTACTAAACAGATCTAGAGTTCTATGAACCAGAAGAGCATAAGGATTCTGACTGCACATGTATCATCTAAACAAAAAAAATAGAAATAGTCCTGTAAACAGTCATTCAAATTTAACACTATGCAAAACTGCAACATATACACATATATATACATATATATATATATATATATATATATATATATATATATATATATATATATATATATATATATATATATATATACACACACACACACACACATATACATATATATATATACATATATATACATATATATATATATATATATATACACACACACATATACATATATATATATATATATATATACACACACACACATATACATATATATACATATATATATATATATATATATATATATATATATATATATATATATATATATATATATATATATATATATATACATACATACATATATACATACATATATATATATAAATATATACATATATATATAAAAAACTCGTTTATACTCTACACGTACCTGGGCTTTTTGGAGCTCTTAGGCTTCGGCGTGGCAGTCTTCACTTTTTTCTCCTTAGGTTCCTTGGGTTCTTTGGGTGTCTTGGGAGTCTTCGGAGTTTTGGGAGTCTTGGGCTCTTTCGGTTCCTTGGGCTCCTTCTCCTTTGGTTTCTTTTTACTCTTTTTCTCAGCTGGCTTCTCCACAGGAGTGATAAGGGAGTCTCCCTCATTCATCAGAGCAGTCACCTCTCCTCCAGCCTCACTGCTAATGTTATTACACTCCTGGCCTTCACTCACCTTGGCTTTCTTCTTTTTCTTCTTTTTTGGCTTGAGCTCGCTCTCCTTCTGCTGTAGGTCACAGTTGGCTGGTTGGAGGTTTGGGCCCATGGCAGGTGTCTTACTAGATGTTATAATCTCCAGGGAAGGGTCTGGTGGAGAATGCTGCAATTGAAAGAGAGAGAGAAAAGGGGAATTGTACATTTAAATAATAACTAAGAAATATAATAAAACGTAGATGTTTTTATCTCCCTAGTCAAGTAAGATAAAGTGGGGGAATTGAATAAAACCATCTTTAACATACTCAAACAGCTATCCCTGTTGCTGTTGACCCTCAAGGCGTGCCATGTTACCACTTGGTCTGAATCCATTTGCTCCCGTTAGTGCCAGTGATAACTGTAGCTCAGCAGAATTACCGCAGCAACGATTTTGCCTCTATCATAGCTGTTATCTCCATTTCACTCTCCATTCATGGCAAAGACAGACTGACAGGAAACATGTTGGCAGCTGTGCTAAGCGTCCAGCTTCCCAGAGTCCCAACAGCAGATGGGACTGAGGCATTCTGACACTAATAAATTATATCTATACTTCATGAATGCCTCTGTTTTAGATGTCAGCAAATTCAATGCAATATGCTAAAGCTTTCAAAGGGCATATACATGTGCAGAAAAAAACTGGCCTGGTGAAAGCGGTTTCCCCCTTGACAACACAGAAAAGAATATGGTGTATGGATTCTATAATCCATCTGTTGGTTCTAGTCTAGAGTTTTATTACATAACACGCTTTACTTTAAAACAAAAGACTTTGCAAACCACATCAATGTGGTGATAAAATGCATATTTCCTGTAAACAACGGCATGAAAAATAAGAGTGCACAGTGCATGCAAACAGTGGCAAGGTCACAGAAAATGCCCAACACCCAGCGCAATGATGGTCATTAGAGCAGCTGGAACAGCGAGTGTTCTGTCGTTGCTTTAACGGATAAATGTCTCTCCTCTTGCCAAGCCTACCCAATAATCAATTGCATGAATGACAATAGGCCTACTGCACGCGCTCTCTGCATTTCTAATTTGACAGCAGCAGTCCAGAATACAATATGTTCAATATAGGATTTCATCTCTCGGAGGGGGAGACTGACGTGTCAGTTAATCTAGCAGGCAAAGTGCTCACTCTGTGAGCTAAATACTCCCTGAAGGAGCACTGCTCTTCAGCTCAGCACGGCAGGCTTTTTGCAGGGCGAACCACTGAGTTAACACCCAATTCATCTGATGAAAAGCTGGCTCCCAGACACAGAAACTAACCCTCGCTAAACTTTATCTTCGAGATTCATTGCTCTCTGCTGCTGAACTTCAGCCTGCTTCTAGCTGAGAGCAAATCTAAATGAGCTACAAATTTATGTCTCTGAAACACCTAAATATTATAAGCTACTTAGTAGCAGCTAACTACTCTAAAGAAAACTCCCACAGAATAAAAACTTGTAGATGCCAAAGGATAGCAAATGCTTCTCAATCCCCGCACCCAAGAAGCCTGAAGTTTTGGTTTAAATTATTTATGCACTTTAAATGTAAACACTAGAACATTTAGACATCTGCCATTTTACTCATTCTGTTTTGAAACTTCCTTTTACAGGATTTTGTTTGCACATTATAGTACACTAAGGTGCAAGTACTGTCCCTTTTGCACTAGAGAGAACGATGACAAGCAACTGCTGTCAGCAGAGAGTTTTAACAGGCTAGCACTTTGTAGGCACTGCTAAATAGAAAATTAAGAATTATAAACATGGCTGTATACTTGCATTAAGATGCAAGCATTCCCATCTGCACTTCTTAGTTCTCAAAGCCTAATGTGATGCTGTGAGCACTTGCGCTTGGTACCAGTTTGATTAGAGCCACAATGAAGAGTCTGTTCCTTAGATGAAGCCCTGCTCTACTTAAAGGTCACACTCATTTATTTCTCATGAAACCTCTCAATATTCCACAAGTGACACACTTATGGGGTTTTTATAGCATGAGAGGTGAGGGCTGTACTTTGAGCAGTAAAAAGAGGCTGTGTTATCTTTAATAATGGTGTGCAAGAAAGTGAACAACACAGCAGCCTCAAACAAAACTTAGTCTATGAGAATCACAAAGCAAGACTTCAGCAATAATTTAAAGTTTTTTACAGAATGCCACGGACAACATTTACATGGACATCAGTAATGGAGTTATTTGCCTTAATTTGAATAAGACAATACTATGATTAAGGTGTTTACATGAGTTGCTTTCTAAATGTTTCTTTCAAGATCCCGTTTTCCATGTTACAGCACATAGATCGATTAATGTCAAAATGACGCTACACTATCAACAATTCCTCTGGACTTTCAAGTAATTTTAAGTTTCTACATGTCTGTACTGCACTAAAAAGCATACCCCACATGTCCTAATCAATTTCTGTTTAGTTTGATTATGACTTTAGATAGATTAAGGTAAAAATAAACAAATAAATAAAAAACATGATAGACTTGTATTCAGAGTATTAAAATCAGATTATTGGTATCCATGTAAACACTCAATGCTGGTATCAGAAATGTGACAGAAGAAGCTGATATAATTAGGGGTCTGCGATGTGATGATTTTTGATCGGGGATGGATTAAAACGTCTTCAAAATCTGTTTTAAGGAGTTTCAGAGTATCATGCTAAAAATAGTTATTGTACAACATGACAAATACACATCAAATATCAACTCAGGGGTAGAGTTACACTCTCAATACTTTTTCAGGTTGACAAAGGTAAATTATAAATAACTGTTTTGTTCAATCCACTTAAATTGGTTAAAACAATTAAGTTACTTTGTTGTATTGTATTAAGACAACATGAAGAATATGTGGAATATGCACAGACTTCAGCCAGCCAGCCTCAGCCCTTCCAGTGAACTGTCTTTTGAATATAAAATTACCCCATTTGAGGTTAGATTTCTTCAAAAATTAGTGATCTTCACTGCCGCGTAGATATATGACAAAGTGGGTCTCCGACTGGACAAAAAGCATTGCATTTAATCCTGTTTTTCCCTGCCTTGTCTTTAAAATATGACCATTTATTTTAACCCAGTATTTTCAATGGAGTTTTTGCACTAGCCTGTGGATACTGATGGCACTAGCAGTTACATGGTTTTCTCATTTTACGCTTGAACAGCTAAACGAATGCTTAAGTCTGTTTAACTGAATTACAACATCGATGCTGTAAAAGGAACCTTATAAAACTGAAAATAGTCGCATTAAAGTTTAAACGGAAGTTTATCACTGGCTGAAAACACTAGCTGTGCATACACCACATTGTGGAAAGCTCCATTTTTATTTATTTAATGCAATTGTAGTTATGTAGTCTAAACGCCCAAAAACAAGAGTCTAAGAAAGCGGTTACAGCAAGCACATTCATGATATACATTTACAGTGGTGTACATTAAAGGCAAGTAAGAACAAACACAATTGCAAAAAAAACATGATAATGTTGTGGCTCAAGTGTTCCCAAGCTCTTTATCAGCAAAGTATGGATTTTAGAGGTGTGAACCTACACTGGTCTCATGGTTCGGTTACGATTAACATGCCATCGATTCGGTTCGATTCGATATCTCGGTGCATCACGGTGCATTGACCATGCTTTCCATACACAGTGTTGTATTTTAGGGGGTGGCTGTAACAAGCTGTCTGTATAAACACACACACACACTTACACTGTCTCTCACACACAAACATAGACAGCACCAAACATGCACGCACGCACGCACGCACGCACGCACACATCCTCAAACTTACATCCACAAATAGTCAGTCTCACACACAAGCACACAACCACATACAAAGTCGGACACACACACACACACACACAGACACATACACTCAAATACCACACCAACACACATGCGCGCACACACACACACTCATAAACAAAGACTTCTGCACACACACACACACACACGCCAGGCGCGCTTGCTTGCTCGATCGGGAGCGATATCCACTCCTTTTAAAATTACACCAGTTACCGATCGCTCCCGCGGTATATTCAGAAATGTATTCGCATGAAATCTGGTCGGGTCCCGCGACAATGCACAGGTACAGTCACGCCAGCAGGTGAAATGGGCCACAGTGAGAGAGAGAAAGAAATGGAGTACTTTCATTCCCTCAATCGCAGAGAAATAGGGGCCTCTTCTGCAATTGTCAGTGAAAGACTGTACAGAAATCACACACACGCAGTGAAATTATGCACAGTTGGCGTCAGGAGTGTTGTAAATACCCACGCTCACCGGCCTCGCGACGAAGTGCATATGAGGTAAATGACGTCCGTTCATAATAACCGGTTCGGTTCATCGCGGTGCACCTAAAAAACAATTAATTTTGACACCCCTAATGGATTTACTTCACATTACAACCAAAGATGCAGCATTCACAAAGCAAGTTCAGCATACACCAGTGCCAAGCCATCAACAACATCACATCCTTAAAAAAGCTGTTTGCTAACAAGGTGGCAGTTCCAAATACTGGTCTGACATTCACAAGTGTTTTTGGCCATTTTCAAAGACTTGTAAAGCGTTTTTTTTTTTTAAATGTGAATGTTTTTTTTTTTTTTTTAAAGCAAGAGACATTTTTTTTGGCTACATCTTTGTCATTTAAACAGCCTAAGGGTGTACTCACACTATGCTATTAGAACCGTGCCCAGGCCCGTTACCCGGATAGTTTGAGAAGTGCGAGTGTGCTGAATCAGGCTCAGGCAGGGTTCACTTGGCTGGCCCTGGCCTGGTTGGAAGAGGTGGGCCTGAGGGCGGTTCACTTGGGCTTTGGAGTGGTATGTTTGTAGTGCGAGTGCAAAACGCACCAAAGCCCGAAACTGAAAGACTTGACTTTTAAGGGACTGTTTCATATGGATTTATTAATCAATATTACTCTTCAATGAACACAAACTGCCGTAGTTTATTAAATATGCAAACCCCTCACTGCACAACAGCCGCGCACCTTTAGCAAACCTCCTCATTCCTGCAGCATGAGGGCTTTATGACTGTTTATGAGCATCTAAAGTAGCGGATCTGTTTGGCGAAATATCTGACTGCGTGTCACCGCATCCCTAAGGACTGTTTGGCGAAATATTTGACTGCATGTCACTGCATATCAAAGGACTTAAACGATACAACTAAAGAAATCTCCACTGTGCTGAGCGAAAGCGCTTACTGAACAGGGCAGCATCGATGACGCAAGCGTGCCCAGGCACTATTGTAATGTGAGTGCGGGCCGACGGGGGAGACGGGAGGGGGGACAAGCGTGCTTCGGCCCGGTTCGAGGCAACTGTACATAGTACGAGTACGGCCTAAGAATTGTTTTCACTGAGCTGTACAGTTCATTCCAATCCAGTACAGATAACTGCAATCAGGCTTTCATTTACACTACCAACGGTACACTTGTGACCAACGTAAGTTTCATTCGAAGAAAAATGTCATACTTGTCAACTACATTGCATCTTTTGTGAACTCAAGTTCATTATTCGTCAATTGTGATTGAGAACATTTGGGCTTGACTCCTCTAATCAGGTACAGAGCAATCTCGCCTCTCAGAGAAGAGAAAGCGATGCAAACAAAATTTGACTGATTAATGCTGCATTAAACAGTTTAAAGTCATGTAAAAGCTTTTTCTTTTAAGCTTTTTCTTAAAAAAAAAAGTCATGTCGAAGCTGTCAGCAACGCTTGGCAAAAACAAGATAAAACAATTGTAAAAAGTATGTGTATTCATTCATTCACTTTTCGGCTTAGTCTCTTAATTAATCTGTGGTTACCACAGCGAAATAAACCACCAACTTATCCAGCATATGTTTTACGAAATGAAGGGTAACATGAGTGTGCTATTATTATTGTTATTCTCAAACATGTGGTGAAACGGCAATAGGCTTTGTGTAGCTGTACTGTTGGTTAAAATGCAAAATTTTGTATAGACTCAGAATGGTGGACTTGAACAGACGTTACATTTGTCCTGGTCATTAATGCTCATGATAATTCTGATGTTGAATTATTGTGTTTGAGACATGCTTACAATCTGTAATTCTGTTTAAAATCTGTCACTGACATGATTTTCGTGAATACAGAAGACTGGGTGGGTATTTTTGCATTTCGGTGGGTTTTTAGACTTTTTGGGCTGGAATCCGTCAGCTACATCTGGCAACACAGTGTGCACTTTCGGTTTCATTTTCACTGCTAAGAGCGGTTCACTTCCCGCGTGGCTCCTAAACGACCACTCTGTGCCACAAATTGAATGTTATTTACAACTTTATTACCTGTTATTCACAGCTTAAGCAGATTCTGTTCACTAAAGTAAACTTTATTCAGAGGCACGTGTAAACGTCTGCCCTCCCTCCCTGTGGTAACCCAGGTGATCACGTCACGTGTGATTTTGCAGTCGCAAATACATTACATGAAGACAGAAATTACATTTTTTTAGGTTAATTATACCTTTTAAATACAGCATGTGACTATCAACACCATTTGGAGGTGTCCACGTGGCTGAACAACGAATGTAAAACAATGTGAAGGCTTGAACGGCCACCATTGCTTTTCTCCATGTTCTTCATGTTTTTGGACTGTGTGGGAAACTACATGTATTTTTTGTGTTGTTAATGTAGTTTGGGAAAAACTGATGTTAAATTTTATTATTATTCTTTTTTAATTCTCATTATTATTATTACTATTATTAATCTTTTAAATTAAATCACAATAGGCAAAGGTTTGCATCGGCAGGTCACACTTCAGTGTCCAAAGCCATAAGCAAGACAATTACAACAAGTGCATATTAAATGATTTGCCGCGATGAAGTGAAATTGTAGATCAAATGGATACGTTTTATCTTCGATATAAAATATCCTAATCCTGTTTACACATGCAACTTTTTGGTTGGGTAAAATTGAGCTGTTATTCTAAAGAAAAAATCTGACCACTCATTCAGGCTATACATATAAATATTATTAGGCTACCGAGGTGGGTTTTGTTGTTTAATGTGTAAAAGCTTTTTCTATTTTTTTAACTAACATTTTTATAATAACGTTCACCACAGTCAGTTTTGGAAACTTCACTATGCTTTATACAAAATGTAATTGTATTCATCGAATCGAAAGCTTGTGAATCGAAATCAAATTGAATCAGGTCATCTGAAATCTATACCCAGCTCTAAGGTCCACTTTACATCAGAACACACCATCAGAAGAAAACATGACCGAATGTCTTTACACAACTCATGATTATGATAAAACAAAAAGGGCTTATTTTATTTATAATTTATTATAATTTAATTAAACGCATTTCATCTGGATCACAAGGGGGAATGAACGAATACTGACTGATCTTAAATGTCAACACCAAAACTTTTATATCAGCACACACAATCAAAGAGACACCATCCATGACATTAAGCCACTGCTGTCAACAGTGGTTTGAGTGAGATAAAGAGTCACAAAAATTCTATGTGCAGGATGTGCATACTGGAATAACAGCAGCCATTGTGTGTGAATGGGTCACCAGAGAAAGAGGCTTTCAGTCCAAAACAAGCTAATGGCATCAGAAGCACGTGACACATGCAGCTATTGAGAGCTGCTAACCTCCCTTCCCCACTGGTTCCCTCCTCCACCCTCCCAACAGGACGCATCCTGCTGTACGCCATTAACTCACGCATGAGTCCTCCGAGACAGGCAAAGCAAACAGAGAGAGAGAGAGAGAGAGAGAGAGAGAGAGAGAGAGAGAGAGAGAGAGAGAGAAAGAGAGAGAGAGAGAGAGAAAGAGAGAGAAATGATGTAGACAGAGCGAGCAAGAGTGAGAGGGGAACGGAAGGAGCACAGACGGGGGAGGAGAGTGATGCTTACTGCGAGCAGGAAGGGAGCATTTCCCCTTCAGTGTGGGAAGGGGGGAGGGGTGGGGGTTAGGAGATTAGCACTGTGGCGCCTGTGTCTTGGGGAGGGCCAGGATATGCAGCGAGGAGGAAACAAACAGCTGTAAAAATCCATTTCCACACTTGTGGGTCACAGACGGCACCAAGGCCGGCAAGAGAAACCCTCAAATGGGACTGCTGCCACCCACATGTACAACGGGAACTTTAAAAGTTTTTTTTTTTTTTTTTATGGTGATAAAAGACATGCTTAATTTACACTACTCACCAGCATGTGAGGCACTTTCTGCATGGGTGGAGGTGACTGGTGAGTAGGTGCCCACGCCTGCTGAGATGGAGGGGAGCTCTGGTGGTGTGCAGCCAGGTGCGTCTGTGATGGAGGAATTGAAGGAGGGGTGTGCACCTGCTGCAGCTGTTGCTGCTGGAAAGGCAATGGGGGCTTTTGCAGCTGCTGGCACTGTGCTTGTTGGGCATGTAGCCTCTGGTCCTGTGGGCCTGGTGGTTCTGTGTGGTTTCCACCCGGTGTTGTTGAAGATCTTCCTTGTGCAGCTGTAGCTCTGTGATTGGGTGACAAAGCAGCGTACATCTGGGTTGTTGGAGGATGAGGGTGTGTAGAATGTGATGGCAGCTGCTGGTGGGGAAGTTGCTGTGCTGCGTTCATTGGGCCAGCTCCCCTCTGGGCATGAGCCATTGGGCCTTGAGACTGATGTGGTACTCCGGGGTAACCACCCACATCGGTAGCCAAACCTGCACTGGGAGGGCGTACCTGCTGGGGAGGTGGAGTGCCTGCAGGGGTGGCTAAATTCCTCATGGGCGACATGGAAGGAGGGGAGGAGTATGATCCCTGAGGTGGAGGTGGTAGATGTTGCTGCAGCTTCGGCTGGGCTGTAGCCTGGTTCTGAGCTGGATGCATAGGCTGGGTATTGATTTGGTTCACATGAATGGGCTGCTGGTGCAATGGTCCCTGTTGACCCCCAGGTGTAGGGTAGCGCTGAGGCCCTGCCGGAGCAGGGTAGCGCTGCACCTGGGTCACAGGAGCATTAGGGTTGCTGTTACTGCTGGTGGTAAGGCTCAAGTTGGGACTCATCCCTGATGTGTTGGCTAATCCCTGATTAAGGTTGCCATATGAAGAATAGGGAGGGTACTGCCCTGAGCTGTTTACGGTGTTGGAAGGAACTTGCTGGTTGTGCATGTTAAATCCCATGTTTTGGTGGGGTCTTCCACCCATCACTTGCTGCTGCTGCTGCTGTTGCTGTCGTGAAGGGCTTTGTGGGAACTGGGGGTTGTGGCTCGCAACAGAATCTGGATGAACCGGACCCTGGCCAGGCCTGTGGAGAAACTGCTGATTGGGCTGCTGATGCTGCTGAGAAGGTTGTGCTGGGTGACGTATGGGGGGTCCCGACATGCCAGGATTTTGAGTCATACCCACGTGACCCAAAAAATGATTGGCGTCCTGAGGGAGGCCTTGTGGAAAGTGATTCATTCTGGGAGGTGTTTGGGTCTGGTTGTGGCCCTGTATGGCATAGTCACCACGGCCAATAAAAGGGCCCATTTGGTGGGCATGTCCTTGTGGTCCAGCAGAGCCATGCTGATGAGACGAGGCTTGAGGGGGTTGCTGCTGAAAGGGGGGTCTAGTTTGTTCAGGCACCTGCATTGGTTGAGCACCCCATGTATTTCCGCTGTCTGGGAAAGATTGGCTCCGTCCATCTCCTTGCGCACCTGGGTAAACATGATGCCCTGCAGCACCTCCAGCACCTGCCTGAGCACCATGATATCGGGAATGTGGGGAGGACATGCCATTCACTGGTCCATTCCCCATCATCCGACCCCCTTGCTGGTCCATTGGATGCATCTTGGGTTGCTCGTACTGATTAAAGGGGTCAAAATGGTGGCCAAGCTTAGCCTGTCCAGGGACTGCAGGTGAGGAGAGGTGAAGAGAAGGAGGAAGCTGCCCATAGCCTTGGTGCTCATGGGGCATCTGTTGACTCATAGGATTTGTCTGACCTTGAGGGTAGCCACAGTCCCCTAGGCCCTCCAACTCATCAGAGAACAGATTCCCATCATCTCCGAAGAGGCTCATCATGCCTGGGTCAGCCATGGCTGCAGTGCTCCTGCTGTGCAGCCAAGCTTCAGAAGCAGGACAGGGAATGTGTGCTCACACAGAGGTGGATGTCCTCAAATCCGCTAATCCGCTAACTAATCTGCAACATGTCACTCCATATTTCCTTAATTCTCTCAGAGAACGCAGCGTCAGGCGAAGTCAGGTTACAGGACCTGTAAAGGGGGAGAGAGAGAGAGAGAGAATTAACAAATATCGCTAGGTGAGAGCAAGCTTTTTGCATTTTGTTCACTTTAAGCATGCTTTATTAAATTTTTAGCAAGTGAGTCAGAACTTTTGAGATATGAGCAGTTGAAGGGTGGTGAGACTGGGGCTTTTTTGCAGTTAAATCAGTTGTAACTGACTCTTTGCCAACCTTTGATCCCAGCCCCCACCCCGTTCCTTCTGCTTCCAAACAAAAGGGCCAACACACACACACACCACAAGCCTAAATTCATTCATTCTTTACAATTCGTTGATGGTGGGGAAATAACAAAGGAGTTTGGAGTGAGGCAGCAGTGGAAGCAGTGGTTGTTAAACAACAGCAGCTGCCAGACCAGGCAGGCAGATGTAGGAACACAAGCAGGCGGCCCACCTGCTGAAGCCAAGTCTTTAAACCATCTACATTGCTTCCTGAATGTGCGTTTCTGAAGCACTTTGGAGCAGGAGTATTACTAACCAGTCTTCCCCAAGTGCAAAGTAATCAGATAAGCAGGGGGAATTATGTAGATGTGAGATAAACCAGGCAAGGGTGGGGGCAAATATAACCTGTTAAGATGTCCTACTCATTTACTCACCAACACACATACACAGATGTAGCTGTGGTTAAGCACATATGGGGGTTTTTAAACATGTAGAAGAGACGGGTGGGCAAGGAATGCGTTGCCTCAACTCCAACTACCCCACAAAAAAATTTTTCCACCCCCGACAAAGCTCCTCCCATATGGTTCCTCCTTTAGTCCTGATTCACCCAACCCCCAATTTTCCTCTTTCTCTAGGCCTCTCCACATGGCTGCTAAAACTATCCTGGTGAAAATCTACACTGACCCAGCTAATCTAAGGATCAAAGAGCCACACTGAAAAACAAGTTTCAGCATGTTGTAATTTAAACATTCTTTATGGGGAAATAAATAGCCACAAATGTACTGAAATTGTCAATTAATTGTTATACAACACTATGGCAACAAATAAAACAAACCAACAAAACTAGTGACAAACGAGCAAATGTGTAAATCAAGATTACTTCACAATTGTAATAGGCTAGTGGTCATGCACTGTGGCAAGAGGTGACAAGACTTCCTGTAAGGTAATATCACAGCGCAGACACTTGATTACAAACCACACACACACACACACACAAAAAGTTACACTTACACAACTTCACCAAAACCAACAGACCAGCACAAACAACCTTCACTAACATCAGAAATAGCCTATCAAATGAGCATGCTATCCTATTGCAGTGGATTAAACTAAACGCTCCACTTCTTGTTGTCCTGAAGACCTGAAGGTGGTGACACAGGCTGACCATTACAACCACAGCTAATCTTAATGAGAGGAGTGATCGGAAGGAGGAGATACGTCTGCCTGTGGGTGACAGCACCACAGCTTTAATCTCTTCACAGCTCTAGTTAAGAGCAGGAAGAGGAGTCTCAACACCACAGTCATAAATCAGTCCCTATTCACCAGAGTACTACGCTATTCTTGCTGCAATGGCGGGGGATGGTGGGAGATCCTACAGAGCCATGCCAAAAGCCGCAAATTTGAATCCCTATGATCAGATTTGGCGTCTAAGCCGGCAGGCTGACCGTTCACCCAATTCTCTTTGGAGAGTGACAGATGTGGCTGAGTGCCAGAACAGCTCCTTCTGGAGAACCACACCCCTCAGGAGGAGCACAAGCCATAGAGCACAAGCACTGTGACGTACTCACTTACTCATAGCGTAACTGATGCGAGTGGGTGGCCAGGCTTGCCCCTGACCAGAGGGCAGAAAAAGAACTGAAAACACAGACATTCACATTCACAACCAGGGAATGGTGTTAAATAGTTAGCTTACCCAAACAAAACATAAATAACAATTGAGCAGATTATAATAAAAAATTTGCATTTCATTTTCATTAAATGTTTTGACATTAACATTAGAAATACCAGAACATCATAAGGAAAAAATTGCAATTCCATCAATAAGAAAAACAACACTATTAAAAAAAATCTGTTTTAAAATTGTACTCAATGTCACAAGGACAAGCAATGTAGCCTACTTGGTGGGTAACAAATACTTGCAAGATCAGCCTTCAGCATTTCCAGTGATTCATGGCCCAAGTTATATAGGCTAAAAAGCCCAGTGCATGAGAAGTGTGATCACTGTTCTGCATTATAAATCTGAATAAAGGTCCAGTTAGGGGCAAGTTATTGCCACAATTCTCAACCCCTCATTGAGAATAACTCATGCGGGAAAAACAAAACCAGAATATTTTTGAGAGTCACCATACAGATCATGTGATCAGCCAGTCAGTTTAGACTTTTCAGTCAATTTCTAAAACAATATACTAGTTTCAAACATACTAACAAATACACAGTTAAACCTCAGTTACAGTGCCCAGGACCAAAGCCCACCGTAGTCCAATTAATATGGACACATACAAAAACATTCAATATTTTGTAAGTTCAAATTCAAAAAATTGAAAACTGGATGTTTAATGTGCATTATTTATTAATTATTATTATTACATTTTTACTTTACATCAAACACAAACAAGAAACTCTTGGCAACTAAATAAAACGCAATAAACATAACTTATTGACTTTATTTCAAGCAACAATTAATTTTAGTTGTAAGGTTTTAGTGAACTGTAATAACCCTACTTGTAAAGTATGGGTGACCTATGAAATACTGTTTCTGGGTCAATGCCACTAATTTAAATTGAGATGAAAAAATGTTTGTTTATATAACCCCTTTTAGGTCATATCACACATTAAAGTGAATTTTAATCTAAAATCATGTGTACACAATAGTCTCTGGATTTGCTGCATCACAGACATAAATACTTTAACAGTTTATTAAAAATGTATCACTTTTTTTGCCATGGGATATTAGTAGGGGTGTCAAAATTAATTGTTTCTTTGGTGCAGCGCGTTGCAGACGAGGACAATTCAGAATCGGTTTAGTAATAATTATTATCTGTTATTACGGCTCCATTACAGCTTCTCATTCAAAACATTTTATTTTTTTAATAGACGGTAATAATCGCACCAAAACGTATTAAAGGGTAACTGAATTATAATAGACCAAACTTTTCTGTAACCGTAGTAGTGCTGTGCGTCATTTGTTTACCCTTTAAGGTGACGTGCTGACTGACTGACAGGTGCGTGATGCGCGAGGCCACAAACACAACGTATTACCGTTTCACTTTACTTCAGGACGCACTAATGCTACTCTGTAGGACTATTGAAGACATACTTGTTACATAAACGCACTAAATCGCACCCAGCAGCGTTTGTTTGTTTGAGAGCGCACAAGAAGATCTGTGACTCTTGAAGCGGCTTATATTTGAGGTGGCATGCAAGAAGTTTAGCGCACGAGCAGAGAAAATCGGCGCGCAAGCACAGAGATTCATATACTCGTAGGCTATTAAATAAATGCGATCCCGACTTCTAATACTGCGCTCACAACATTTGTCATTGAAATAATAACGCCACAGGAAGTCGGTAGATCTGTGTAAAAAAATCCTAGAGGCTGATCTCATATGCGCTCTGGCGCGAGGAAGGTGAGCGCGGTTATTTACAACAATCCAGGTGCCAACTACTTAAAAACGCAGAAACTGTGCACAATTTTACTGCGTGTGTGTGTTTTCTGGAGAGTCTTTCACTGACACAGCAGAAGCCCTTATTTCTCTGCGATTGAGGAAATGAAAATGAACATTTCTCTCTCTCTCTCTGTGGCCCATTTCACCTGCTGGTGTGACTTTACCTCGCCTCTCTTTTCCAGTCGGCTGTTACAGCGACACTTCTGGGTATAGGTCTGCATTACTGCGGCTGTACCTGTGCATTGTCGCGGGACCAGACTAGATTTCATGCGGCACGGGAATAAATTTCCGAATAAATCGCGGGAGCGGTCGGTAACGCTGGTGTATTTTTAACAGGAGCGGGCGGTTTCACAATATCGCTCGAGCGAGCAAGCAAGCAACTGCTTGTTTGGTGCTGTCTATTAGGGCTACTTGATTTTGGGAAAAATCATAATCATGAATATTTTGGTCATAATTCTAATCACGATTATTAAATATATAATTTAAATATTTTGAAACCCATTTTAAAGTATATTATATTAGCCCCCTTAAGCAATATATTTTTAGATTGTCTGCAGAAGAAACTACTGTTATACAATGACCTGCTTAATTACACTAAATCGCACTTTGAATCTGAATGCATGTATTTTGAAAAATATCTAGTCAAATATTATGTGTTGTCATCATGAAAAAGATAAAAAAATCAGTTATTAGAAATGAGTTATTAAAACTATTATGTTCAGAAATCTTCTTGCCATTAAACTGAAATTGGGGAGGAAAGGGGCTACTAATATTCAGAAGGGCTGATAATTCTGACTTCAACTGCAAGTTTTATTTTCCACCCTGCAAAGAGAAATAAATACAATAGAACAAAAATATGAAACAAACTGTGCTTTAAGCAACACTGTAAGAAAAACTTTAGGTACAAAAGTCCTTCAGTCAAGAGCAGAGAGGCATGTTCTCCATTTGTTGTTTGATTATTAAATCATAAAAAACAGGCGGCAGAAGGATTATCGCGCACTGTCTCTTTAATGGTTTCTCTTTGGCGTGTCTTTTGATTCTCAACTCGTTTGTTTATTACACAAACGAGGGTTGATATGAATAATCGCTAAACGCCGCGTTTTGACACCTATTTGACCATTAAAGCACTCACATTAAGATGACTTTAGCCTGATTTATACTTCTGCATCAAGTGACCGGTGTAACCCACGGCGCAGGCAACGCGCGTGGCTGTGCATTTATACTTCTGCGCGCTGTCTCTGTTGGTCTGCATTAACACTTCTGAAACGGTAATGGGCAGTGAGGTTGAGTTTCCTGTGTAGAGTTTCTTCGCGGCTTTTTTGCTTTTCCTGAACACTTCCGGGATGTACAAGTGGCTCAAACTCGCTCATTTTGAGGCAGGAACCGGCGGACGTGCAACAACTTTAACTATGAGGTAAACACAAAACAAAACTTTCCATCCGGAGCTCCTTCACGGGACTCCACACTTGTAAACAATCGCTCGCGCCATTCGCACGGCTCTCGGTCCCGCCCAGACTCGTCAGCGCTACCAAGCCGACCAATCAAAGAGCTTACGCTACGCGTCGTTGCGACGTGTAGTTACATTTGAGAGGTGCATGTCAGCGACGGCCACGGCGAAGGGCTATGCGTCAGCGCCGTAGCATACGCCGTCTTTTGACGCAGAAGTATAAATCAGCCTTTTAGATGTGTGCGCTGACTGCGCTCTGCTCGTCTCAGTGTGCGAATGAGACTGAATGCTGACAGCATGCTTCTGTTCTGTGTGTGTGTGTGTGTGCCTCACACACAGAATCATGCAGTCTTTTCGCGCTTTTAAGAGCAACACATGTACAACTGGAAAGGGGTGGTAAATGGTGCAATAATCGTTTATTTCAATTAATGGTTTTTCATAATCGTTAGAAGCCAAAATCGAAATCGCATTTTCGATTAATTGCACAGCCCTACTGTCTATGTTTGTGTATGTGTGTGAATGAAAGACAGCGTGGTGCTGTGTGTCTATGTGTGTGCATTAATACAGACAGCTAGCTCCCCAAAAAAATATAACACTGTATGTATATGTGTGTGTGTGTGTGTGTGTATATATATATATATATATATATATATATATATATATATATATATATATATATATATATATATTAAAGCTGCAAGATTCTGGCTAAAATAAGAATCGCAATTTTTTTGGGTTAAAATAAAGATCACGATTCTCTCACGATTCTGTAGATGTAAAATAAAGGTTAATATGAGTCGGCAATTATTATAGTTTTTTCTCAAACATATGGTAAAACAACAATAATAATATGTGTATAATATGTGTATGTCTACTGGTTTCTATAAATAATTCTATTCTACTTATAATATTTCTGATGTTAAACTATGTTTGAGATATGCTTGTAATCATTGACAATATTATTAGACCATTTAATTCACTAGTAAAGCCAACATTATATAGGCTAGAGTAGGTATACTGACACTGTAAACATTTATTTTCATGCACAACTGTGTATTCGCTATGAAAGAAAAAAGCATATCAAATGCTGGTGGCAGTCCTAACTCTAAAAAGCGATATGAATATTTAAATAATGTGCACGCTTTCAGTTTCCTTTTCACTGCTAAGTGCTGTTCATACTTCACGCACGGCACCCAAACGAATAATATTCATATATATATATATATATATATATATATATATATATATATATATATATATATATATATAACCCAAACTTAATATTATTTACAACTTTATTACCTGTTACTCACAGCAGGTTCTGTTCACTAAAGGAGACGCGTGCACGTCTATCATTAGGTAGGGTAGCGCGCATGCATTACAGTAGCGCGCATGCATTACAGCTCACGGTCAGCAGCTCACGTCACGTGTGATTTCCCGGCCGCGAATACAGCATTATATGAAGACAAAAATAACATTTTTAGGTGAATTATACCTTATAAATAAAGTATGTGACTCTTTCAACATCATTTAGAGGTGTCCATGTCGCAGAGCAATGTATGTGAAAGAATGAAAAGACTCGTGCAGACGCCTTTGCTTTACCCTTGAACTTGAAAATATGATACTTCAGACCATTACTGCAAACAAACATTGCTGTGAATAGATGAATTGTGCAACTCATCATCTACATCAAAATCAGTTTCCTAACAGTAAAGTTACAGAGTAGGTGAGTGAGCCAATCAGTCACACTGTTAGCTGAATATATGACACATGGCATTGCTAACAAACAGTTAACTGAGGTTGTCGTTGCTCTACATGCAAAATATAGAGGTGCACCTGGTATTCATGGGATAAACAAAACTGCCATTAAAGTTTGATAAAGCCTTATACAATGAATGCATATTTGATGAACATTATAGGTCATACAGACAGCCTATTCATGTTGCATGAACAGTAGTACATTAAAACTAAAGTCTGAGATCTGGTCAACGAAGGAAAAATATGTGGGGGGAAAAACAAAAGTGGCAAAATACATCAATAATGAGTGCCACAAAAAGATAATATGCCTGAGATAACATAAGCTCACGTTTATAAGGTGAACAAGTTCATGCTATCTTACATTCTTCATTCGACGATTATCTTTTAACACAAGTGATAAACATAAAAGCAGTCTGAGCCAGTTTCCAGCCATCTGTGTCAGAGCACCAACCTGCATAGTTTTTTTTTTCTCTCAAACCAAACCAACCCAACCAATGTGCCCTTGCTAAAAGAGCAATGCATGGTGATACTAGCAGTGGAAAAAAAAAAAAGACTCAAGGGGGAAAAAGGCAGGGGAGGAAAGGCCCACCAAGTGCGTGTGATTGCAGTCATTAACACCGACAGTCTCTTTAATGCACTCGGCAAGCAAGTCACTGATTAACCAATCCTACCTCCCCAATTTTCCCATTTCACAGGGAGCTTTAAAACCCTGTTAAGAGAGGGCAGGTCTATGGCCACCTGTGGTTTGTCTCTTGGGTTTAAGCTTAGCATACACGAGGTTTGCATCACAGCAAAAAGGAGGGGCCACACTCAAAACAAGCTCCCTACACAAACGCTCTCCAGCAGAATTCCTTTTATTTTATTTCCCTCTTCAACAACCCCCACTAGAAGCTTTAACTGCAGCTGGGCATAATTTATATCTGTGCTCCTCCACATTATATGCATGGGCGGGGGGTTGGAGGGGGTGTATCTGTGGCAAGTAACTCTGAGCACAAAGACGTTTTGAGGGTGACACAGGATGAGATGGGTGGGTAGCTGGAGAGCAAGAGAGCGAGTGGGGTTAGAGCAGCAGATCTGCTCCACTTGCACAAAATGGTGCTTTTACACAACACGGCTGTAAATAAAGGGAAGAGTTTTTTCCTCACACTTTTTAGTGTAAGCTTACCCATACAGGGAACAAATCTGTTGCATCTAAGACAAGTCATTTCACCTCAAACATGAAGCTGTTCTTTTTACAAGGAAAAACTAGACAGCAGCATTTCTGTTGTATGGATGAACGCAAGAGCTTGCTGAGTTAAAAGTCACAGACAGTCGGAGATAGCAGATTTGGAAAAAGAGGAAGAGGGAACTTTGACCTTCACTTCCAGACCTGCTGTCACCCAGTCTGCCTCCGGCACTTGTCTGCGTACCAGCTGAGGACCTGCAGAAGGGTCAGCTGGGGCAAAAAGCCATGAAACTCCCTTGTTCCTCTAGCAGAACACAGTTCAACATTTAAAAGCAATCACCACAACAATGACATTTCATTGCACAGAGGAAGTCTTAGCAGATCCATTACCTGGTGGTGGTATTTGGAATTATTGCTTTAGATCACCGGCATCTATCCTTGCTAAGTTAGTGACATTAAAGAAATTTAAGATGTTATAATAATACATTTACATTAAATAAAGGCTGTTCCTAATTTTCTAGATAAACTTTTAGGCCTATGCTACATATCGAAATATCGCAAGTGTGTATATTGCAATGCTTTGCAATAAGTGACTATTTGATACAGAAATACCTGTGTGTCTGTCACAAGCACACACACTGAAGACATTTCAGCACAACAGGCATTAGTGCTACATGTCAAGTTGCCTCTCTAAAATGAAGCAGAGTGTATATGCTGTTTTTAATCCACAAATCTGTAAAGATTTTAGTATGAAAGTTTAAACATGATCAAGCAATTAAGCCTTGCTTGGAAAAAACTCCACTTTGTTTCAAGTATTTTATTAGTTTTATCTGACTGTTCTTGATGCTTTTGGGTTGATTTTATAAGAGACAGAAAATTAGACTATTACAACTATTAAACTATTACAACTAAACTTTTAAATGTTTATTTACACTGTTAAAATTTGTTTTATGCAACAGTAAAACATGGCTGTTCACTTTTAGAAGTTTTAGTGATGGTCCTTTTTAAGAAACATATTGGTTGATTATCCATCTATCGAACTATCTGGTCTGCACAATATATCGTTTTAGCATCGATATCGCAATGTGCGAGTCCGCAATAGTCACATCGTAGGGATCTACAATTTAGTCAGGATTATAGTTGTCAAGACATTAGTTACCAACATAGTTGAGTAATTTCAAATTTTAACCTTTGAGTGAAAGTTTATTATTTGCAAGTTTAAGCCCTGAAAGTAAAAATTGAGCAAACTTAAACATTCGGGCACAATCAATTAAACATTTGTAGCTTAAAGGTTAATTGTACTCAATTAAATCAAAATAGTATTAATATTATTGTTATTATACAGTGATTATTTAAGCTCTGCTTCTGAATACTGTTTGACTCCCCAAAAAAATTATAAATCATTGTTTATTTGAATATTTTTGTTTGTTGTATTTAACTATACTTGTCATTTTAATTATATTTTACACAGATGTGCTCCCCTACACAATCATCCCAATTTATCTAAAATTATGAATTCGTTACAAACTATTCATCAGGTGAAATTGCATTTATATCACAATATATAAATCGCAGTGAATGAAAATATTTCAATGTCAGTTTTTTTATTTTTTATTTTGTGCAGCCCTAATATATATATATATAAACTCCAAAAAGGTACTTTAACATTAACATGTGAAAAATGGTGATGCAAAAGGGTGTTAAATGTAAAATAAAAAAAGTTTAAAAATCATAACATCATGTCAACGGTAGTATGTACCAATGATTTAGACATTCCCTGAGGGCCGATGATTTAAAGGTTGTACATCCTGGGGCTCTGCTTTCTGCCTATAGCCACAAGGGACGTAAAAATGACCTGAAGGGAATTACTACATTAAATACAGCATCAAAAAGCCTGAGGATTCAGAGCATGTGCCTAAGGATTCAGAATCAGCAAGTTGCTGTACGAGAGGAAAAAGGCTGCTCTGTTTAACCAAAAGAAAAAGAAAAATGGGGAAATGGCACATAAACACAAAGAGTGAATCGCATGCCTCACAACATTAACAGAGGATGTGATTATGAAAGTGCTAAAAGCTATTTTGAAATGTCTGTTAAAACACGCACTACCAAAGATAGTAGCATGGTACAGTGCAGATTTAACATTTCTACATGACTTAACACCACTAGATTTGCTGCTTAGAGATCATAAAAACTTTCTAAAAAATGTCTTCTCGCAGACAAAAACAGTAAGGGAATCATACGCAGCAAGCCAACACATTAAAAACTTCTAGAATCTCATTGAGAAACAGATTCAGCCATTAAAGGCCAGCGTCTCTCATTTGAATATTATAAGACTCATCTATTGCAAGCTATTCATCTGAAACTGTTCCTCCATCTTCTATGTGGCAGGGAAGAGGGGGATGGTCAGCGAAAAGGGAAAAAAAGCCTGCTTGTTTTGCAGCACAACAGGCCACTGCAGCCCTCCTGCTAACCCATGGCTAGAGAGGAGGGGTTGGAGGAAAAGGGCCTGGACACAGCGGTGCGGTTCCTGGCGTAGATTGAAAGCATGTTGTCAGATAACTGGAATACCAGCTTTGAAAGCACCCTCCAATACCAGTGTTAGTGTGCACATGTGCAGGGGGTGCCTGACCCACTTCTGCAGCACTCTCAATGCCAGTCCCAGGGTAGATGGTATCAATAGGGTTTGTAGAAGCTGCAAATAATAGATATAAATGGACAGTGTTTTTCCATATACAAAAACAGAACTGATTTGCATATGCACTGTATTGTTTCAAGGATTGTAGCCCCTTTTTTTCTGAATTTCATTCAGGCACATACTATAGATACAGAAACACATTTTAATAGGTTTAAAGGTGAAGAGTTTGTTGTTTGGGTCATGCTTTACTATGGCCTTTAAACACCCACTTACACTAGTTCACATGGGTTTGTGAACATGGCCGGCTGGATTGTGTACAGTTATCTGATGCCATGAACTTCTTAAAGTAAATTTAGCAAAATATAAGGTGAGATTTGACAAAATTTGTCAAATTATCCTATAAGAGTTCAGACACCAATTAAAAATGCACGTATACACAATTACAATTCATTTTAAGTAACAAAACTGAACAAACGAAATCACTTTAGTTCATTAAAAAGCCTAACTAAATCAATTATTTGTATTCAAACGAACTGCAACATTAATTTACACAACTTACAAATAATGTTTAACACGAATCACTACAGGATTTGACGATACTAAAGTGTACTCAAACTTTTCTCTAAAGACAAAAGAGGAACCGGCACTTGACTTTTCGATTTGATGCAACTAGTGAACAAGCCCCAGCAACCACAAGAAAAGGCAAGCGAGATGAAAAGCCTAAAGCGACTACAAAGCAGCCTCACATCTGCTCCGCCATACCGGCTTCATATCTGCTCATTGAGTGGACCTACACACATTAAAAGCTGCCATCTTAGGTTAAAGACATGAGAGGGAGCGAGACAACGACGATGCGATCTTCAAACGATTCTTTGTTGCAGTTTCAGGTTTAAATCACATTTAAATCAACTTTAAAACGCCAAGTGATGTACTTTTGTTCATTTTTAACAACAAAACACGCACGCGTGTTAAAACTCGTATCAAACCCTATATTGGAGTAAAAGTAAGTTTTTTTTCCACTCTTCGTGACTTTTGAACGCTGTAAATTAAGCAGGTGCTTTTTAAGTTTTCTGCGCGTATTTATTACGCAGATTAGCTAATAAAGGCAATTTTAACTTGATTTAAAACAAAATGTAAAGTTTTCAAAACAAGTAAACATGTCCAATAATAAACCAGGTGCGTTTTCCCCCAGTTCCCGATCCCCCCTCCCTTTAAACCGTCTACCTGTTGAGGGGCCAAAGGGACAAAAGAAACGTGAGATGAGTTGTGTCCAGCTAGCTAGTTAGCTTGTTGTGAGACAATGAAGTCGACGCTGTCCGTCTCTTAGCAGATCGGCCACTTCCAAGCAGCTAATTACCCCAGCGCACGCCTGCCTCTGAACGCACTTCTCCCAGCCGAGCACTCGATCAAAATAACACAGATTGCCGAATCCAGAGCACAAGCAGCACATGCGAAGTGTGTTCATCAAAGTATGTTAAAGTTTTGACTTTCATAAACGAATAAAAAAAGAAAACGAGGGGTTGACCATCTGGCCTCAAGCAACCTTCCATGGTATCTATATTGTCCTTCGGACAAGCGCACTTTCCAACACGCTTTGCTGTTTCCACACGCTATTTCGAGCATCATCGAGCGATAAAAGGAAAAACACAATTACAGCAACTTTGGCGTGATTCTTACTTGCAGTTTTGTGCGCTTGAAAACTATTTAATAAGTGTAATTGTTGATAGAAGGGGTCGGGGATCTCCCTCATTCAGCTCGGCCAATGACTCACCTCTAACGTTACGTTCAAACCACCTCGTGTCTCAACAATTAGCTAGCTAACGAACGCTTACTTTATACGCTTTTGAAAAAATAGTTTTACCCATTAACGTTATAATATGAAGTGTACAAATGTTGTCTTACAACTTGAAAGGAAAAAGTCCTTGTATCCAATTTATCAAAAATATTTATCGCTTCCACTCCTATAGGGATCCGTGCGGCTCTATACAATGCAGTGCGCGTGAGCTAAATGAGCTAATGTTAGCATGTGCTCGAGCTAGTTTGAGATTCTTCGAGAAGTTAAAATGCCAAGAAACGAAAAAGCCAACGTGTGGTGTGTGTTCTTCCAGCGAAACATTTAATTGAAATAACTTTTTTGCCGTTTTAAAACACCGTTTTCACCGCGAGCACCACCATGGCTGAAAACAAGTTAAATGGCACTCAAAAACAGTTTTCTCACAATGAAAGCACATGTATAATTGTACAAAAACGCAATAAACGCCTGGGACTATCTAATAAGTTTGTGTGCGATTGATAAAGTTTGTGGATTCGTGTCGTATCGTTAGAAAGAAAGGCAAATGCTTACCCAACTCAACGCGGGTCAGTTTAGGGTTTTCGCCAATTAACTCCTCTTCGTATATCCAGAAAATCCGTTTAAATACGCGAATAACTGTCGAAATTCAAATAGTGCCGATGAAGTCGGCGTCTCAGCGTCCCGTCCTCGCTGACTCTGCTTCTCTCCTTTGTGTTAATTTCACTCAATTCGAGTTTAATCCGATCGATCCGGGCAGTCGCGTTCTCGTGTCCTCTCCTCTAGACACTCGCGCTCGCTCACCTTCCACAGGCAGGGGGCGCGTGCATGACTCTTACTGGATAAACATGCGTGCGCGTGAGTGACCTCGCCGGGCTGTGACGCAAGTGCCTTTTCTTTTATTTTACAGGTCTTAATAAGCATTTATTTGAAAATAATTGTCTCGGATAAACTTTTATGAATGGGCTTCTTCTATAAATCTTGTTTTGAGACTTCGTTATATTATATTTAAGAATTTTCAAGGAAAATAAACATTGTGTATATACACACTTGCTGAAATGTTGTAGGTTCAGGGGAATGTTTGTTTGCTGACTTAAGAAGTCATGTAAATATCTTTATGTATTGTTAAAACACGAAAAAGTGTGTTTTACTGCAATGTAGTGAGTGAATGTGTTTCACATTTTAAAAAGATTTAGGTACAGCATGATGAAATTGCTTTCTTGAATCTGATTAACTTACTACATTTACATTCATTACTCTACAGCTCAAATAACTATACCGTTGATAAACATTCGCATCAAAGCCATACGTAAACAAGGTGAATTTACCTGAAGCGTAAAGCAACCAATCCCTGTTGGCGCCTGTAGCCCGGATGTTCAGGCCTGTCCTTGATCTAAATGCCTGCAGCCCGTAATAAACTGAGCATTTCTTTGGCGCCATTACATGTTTTGACATTAAATGTAACACGTTGCGGTGTTGTGTTAGTAAGATTATTTAACTGTAACGCCATTTTCTAAACAACTATGAATATTTATTTTTGGTAAAAAATATAATTAGTATTAAGTTAAATGCTTTTAGTTGTTCCAGACAGCTATGAAAGAAAGTTCTTTCAGAAAGTTCAGACAATGATCATTGGTTAAAATAATAATTTAATTTATGATTTAATCAGCGATATTCCATCTAATATTGACTTACAGCTAAGTTCCAGGTATTTTTATTGTCATCTAAAAATCAACTCGTCTAAAACAAATTGCTGTAAAATAAATTTTTAAGTTAAAATAAATGATGAATGAATGTCATCTTCATAATAAATGAACTCCCACACATACATAAGCAAGCAAAAACACGCTGAGTTTAGAAGGTTTTATTATATTTTTTTCGTGATAGCATTTAATTTTGAGAACACAGCAAATAAAGTTGAGGGTCACAAAGTTACTCCAGGTTTGGCTTTATCACACCCCTTTCACAACAGACAAGATGTTCACCATATATTTATTTATTAACAACATAGTGCCAAGAGAAAGCAAGTCTTTACACAATCACTCAGACACCTAAATTAATGTGGATCTGCACTGACGTTACACTGCGGACTGAATTGGAGAGAAAATGAACTTTAAAGACAGGAAAGAAAAACAAAACTCTTTATATGCATACAGATGCATGCATACGTGACGACTTGTATGGATGTATAGGCATAGGTATGTATGCGTGAGTGTCTGTCTAATGGATAAGTGAGTCTAGCGTTATCATATGCAATATGCGATTGCACGTCAATCACTGAAATGATCCTGCGGAACATGAATATGTTATTTCTGTTGACGTCCCAAAATCCTTTTAAGGCAAACAGCAGATCTAGTTCTGGAGAGGTGATCCATAACTGGAGCCATGATTTTTAGAACACAGGTAAACACAAATTTGGCATTAAAATAGGTATATAGAGCCATAGTTTCTATACAGAGAGGAGGTTCGGGGGGGGCACGAATACGAGGGGTCAAGGCAGATGGCAGGACCAAACTAAAACAAATGAAGTAAAAGATTACCTTAAAATGGTGTCAAAGCAGGTTTTTGGAAATATCGCAATACTGTTGCAGTTTTTCAAGCTCTATTCATACAGTATAGAATTTAAGCAAATTCATTACAGAATTCTAGCTCGGTCAACGTACACCAAAGCAAGAAATGATAACTATATATACAGAATGTGAATGATAAATACAGATTTAAAACAGTCCTGCTTCTTTTTCTTCACTTTGATAACACCCGTTCCTTTTTTATTAGATTTTTTTAGACCAGCTCTACGATCCTTTTTATTTTGACTTCAGGGTTTACCACAGTTTTCATTGAGATCACCCACATCAACTGATTAAAATACTATAGATGACTTTGTAGTGTTTAATACAGTTCAAACGGGCAAAAAACAAAAACAAACAAAACAAACAACTTGCTGAAAAAAAAAACAAAAAACAAACATGAATAGATTTACCATATTAACTCCAAAGCTCCTGCCTTTTTCCTTACTAGTAACCATATAATGTCTGCTGCAGCCCAAACAGGCTTCAGGAGTTTGTCAGGAGGTTTGAAGAGGACCTGGACTTTATAAATATACTTGTTTTTTTTTTTTTTGTCGTTTTTGTTTTTGGACAGCCATCTAATATATGATCTGAATCCGGGGCCTGGGCTGTGGGAGGTTAAGAAAATGTTAGTGAGCCCGACCAGTCCAGTAGAAACGTAAGGGGCGGAGGGAGACGTGGAGGAGACTGGAGGGTAAAGGCAAGAGCTCAGCAACAGCCCCCTCCGGCTTGCTGTCCTCCCTGACTGCCGCCCATCGTGGAGTTGGTGGCAGCATGCTGGGGTCCAATCTTAATGCCGTTAGCCTGCGCACACAAAAAAAAAAAAAAAAAAAAATCACACTTCAACACTCTGCTCCATTTCAGAAGACAAGACCTCACAAAAGTAAAAAGAGCTCTTGTGAAAGCATGGTGATTCTGTACTGTCACATAACGCTGTATTAAGCAGAAAATACCAGCCCCTGTAGGCCTGAATTAGTGGGCTGCTTTTGTCAGCGCTGAGGCGGGAGAACCTCTGGAGTGTTATTCCAGCAGCTACACAGGGAAACCTGCCAGAGCTTTAAAAACACACGCACGCACACCCAAGCTGGTGGCACTTTCATTCATCACACAAAAGGCAACCACCGAGCCAACTTTTCCCTTAAGCGGGCTCGCGATCAAAACCGGCACGTCGTAGCGAGGTTGTGCTTTTGTAACATTCTCAGGAAACTCCACGTTGCGCCAAATCTGATTTATAGTGATCTGGGGTGAGCTCACATGCGAGTCTTCAGGTTCCTGGCCAGGATCTGTATCAGCTGATGCGGTTTGGACCGTGTGCCTTAACTGATTTTTTTTTTACTTTTCCAACTACCGCAATAAAATAGCTGCAGTGGCCTCACCTCCATCAAACCGGCTGTAACTTACAAGAAGTGAGGAATTTATGTCTTGGCCAGCAGCCAATGGAGAGAAACTGAAGGGCCGGAGGGCTTGTGTGGAGCTTCTCCTCTGGAGAACATCTGCGTCCATGATCCTTCTGCTACCTCTCTTTTCAGTTGTACATTAATATCGCTGTCAAAACGGTCACCACTATTACAGTCCCAAACATTTTAATCAACTGTTACAATGCCTGCATCACATGCAAACCAGTACAATAATATCAGCTACACTCCATTGGATATTACATGAAAATTTGCATAGATTTAAGGATGCACAATGTGGCTGCTGTGAGAAAACGTCACCAGAGTACAAAGGGTATCAACCATCTAATGTGAGGCCTAATGTGTTAACTTACTTCGAAGATGTAAATAATTAAAGTGTCTGACATACGAGTAGCAGATGTTTACCATAAAATGAAAGCTGTATTAAAGTAATTTTGTCTAAAATTAAATGTTTTTAATTAATGTAATGTAGAGTGCTTTTATAGTGGGATTTAGGGTTGCACTGTTTACCGGTACTATGGTAGTATCGCGGTACTATGGTAGTATCGCGATACTAAGGCTCCAAAATACTGGGGTGCAGCAGTAGTTTGTTAACGGTAGTATCGCCATTATCTGTCAATTTACAATAGATATTGCTGCATGTGGAAAAGTCACTAAAATGCTCACATGTTCGTGCAACAATGGACCACTTTGTTTTAATGGTGTCTGGAACCCTTTAAGGTTGCATGTTTTGTGATGTTTCGAACACATATCTGAATCGGTTCATTTCTGCTCCTTTCAATATGATTTAGTAGCTACAACAAACGAGACAATCTCTTAAAAAGAAACCACTCACAAAGTGAATTTTTCAATGACTCGTCATCTAATAAGACTGACCAAAAAAAAAAAAAAAAAAAAAAATTGGATGGAAAAATCCAAAATAGCAACAGGAAATTTTGAAACTATTTTTGACCATTTCATATAGCCTAGTTGTGTTGTAAAAATGATCTTTTTGTAACTAATTTCATTTGGTATAATTTGTATCTTTATTCTAAATGTATTTGTTTGTCAGTTATCTAAAAAAATAACTTGGTCAGTTAGTTCAATTTAATTTACATTGCATCTACATGCCAACTAATTCTCAATCGATTATAAGTAGACCGTTATGGTTAGGGTTAGTGCAAGTTGACATACTTGCTAAGTTTCTTATGGTCAGGTAAATGTCTGTTGAAGGAGCAGTATCAGCAGATATTGAGCAGGCAGTCTACTAATACTCAAATGGACCATCAAAATTAAGTGTTACCAAAAAAAGGAATACATTTTAGGTGAAGTTAAATGCAAATAATACTTTTTTTCAATAATAAGGGAATTATGAACCAACTTTAAGTAGGCCTATCACAACATATAAATATAGTATTTTTGACAATTACCTTTATAATTTGAGTTATGAATTACAGTAACGCAATACTACTTGGTATCATGATACTTCAGCTGGTATAGTATCGTAACAAGAATTAATAGGATCGCGACAACCCTAGTGGGATTGTTTTAGATCTAGTAGCCATGTAACTAGTCATATCCACAAAAAGAGAATTAACTCTGGCTTCAATCTTCCACAAGAGGTACAGGTTAAAAATTTATTTGTTAACCACTAGTGCAACAGAACATATAAACAACATACGTATGTGCACATTTTCAATGCCGCTAGTGTCTCCAAACTGAATAAATAAGGAAAGAAATGTATACAAAAAAAATGGGGGAAAAAGTTTGGACCAACAATTGGCTTTATGCACAGCTAGAGTTTTAAAGCCAATGATAAAAGCTTAATGTGACTATTTTCAATTTCACAAGCTTGTTTTTACAGCATCAATGTTGTAATGTAATTATAATACACTTAGTTAAAAAGACTTAAGCATTTATTTAGTTGTTCAAGCGTTAAACAAGATGAAAGACTGTTGTATCTGCTAGCGCCGCCAGTATCAACAGAATAGAGCAGAAACTCCATTAAAAATACTGGGGTAAAATAAACGGTAATATTTTATAGACATGGCAGGGAAAATGAAATTTAATGCAGTGCTTCTTGTACAATGAGTCCCATTTCTTCGTACATCTAACAGGCAGTGAAGATCGCTGATTTTTAAAGAAATCAGATTATAACCGTGACAATTTTGTGATGGAAAGACAGTTCACAGGAAGTCATTATGCCAACCCCAAATGGACTCCATTGGTTAATCTGGTTAAAACCACTGTCTACCTGTTTCTTTTTACCTTTTGTAGAAATTTTTGAAGAACTTTTTTCTATTATCTTAGTCTAATAAAACAGTTAAAAGATATTTTACAAATGAAAAAAGTTCATCTTTCCTAAATAGGTTTCTAAAGGCATCTAAAACTAAAATCAATATGCTGAGAGTTTCTAAATCCACCCACAAGACCATGCACAACAGATTTCACAGTAATGCAACAGGAAGTCCTCTTGACCCATTTATTTTTAACCTGTAATAACAAACAATGTGCTTCATTGTTATATAGGTTACCTCGTTGTTTATATCAAAGACTCCCTCCTGGATCTTTTCATAAATCTCCTTAGCTGTGTTGATAAATGCCTGAAACGCACACAAAAAGAGATATTTTATCCACAAAACAAGATAAACTCACTGCAACACTGGACACAAAACAATACCTCACGCAATCAATGTGGCTCATGAATAAATGAGTGAAATAAAATAGATTGGAAAAACTCTGCAAGTCCAAACCGTCAGGATTTCTCACAGCTGAAGGCTGGTGCCCCCATCTGGCTGAAAGCGATGATGACGGTCTACTATTTCTCCAATCAAACACACACACTGGTCACCCGTTGAAAATAAACATGGCCGTGTGCGCGGATCACCTTTAAAGTGCTAAGACCTGCCACTGGCACTTTGTAGCCTAATTAACAGAGCTGCTTTGCTTTTTTTGGTGCAACTGCCTCTCTGCTCTCCAGAGCAATCAGTCCTCTGCGGCTCAATTACCACCGGGAGAGAAAACCATGGCTGAGCAAGCGCTGCAGATGTGTGCGCTGTATCATCCGATGTGTGTGTTTGTGTGTGTGTATGTGGCAGGGAATCTATGAATATGCATGAACCCTAAATAGGAGATTGAAACGTCATAAAGGGGTGGGGGGAAGGGGTCAGGAGAATTCACACGACACTAATGAGACAAATTAATCATTGAGGCGACTTTGGGTGGGTGGTTGGATGGATGGATGGGGGAGGGACTTCCTCAATTTAACACCCCGCCACCCCATCTTTTAAAGCCATCCCTAAGCCCTGCTTTAGCTTCTTGGCTTCTGCAGCAGAGATCCCAGTGTTTTTCTCCCCAGTCTGCATGTCCCTAGGGTGTTATCTATATGTGTGTGTGTGTGTTTTCACACGGGAACCCAAACATAAATCACGACACAGGCACTGGAGACTGGGGAGTCACACAGGTGGTGTTTTACCTCTTCTACGTTTGATGCGGTCTTTGCAGAAGTCTCCATGAAGATCAGGCCATGTTCTCTGGCAAAGGCCTCTCCTTCCTCTTTCTTCACCTCTCTCCGTGACTCCAAATCACTGGCATTGGAAAAAAGCAGATTGGTTTTTAATTGCTAGATTATTGAAATATGACTGAAATATGTTAAACTGGTCCTTAAAAAAATGGGACAGGGGATTTTTTTTTTTAAATGGTTGTTTTAAATTTGCCATATCAAAAGATGAGCAACTGAATTACAGTTTCCACAAAAATATTCAGCAACAGATTCTTTAGTACACTTATATATATATATATATATATATATATATATATATATATATATATATATATATATATAAACTAACAACATAGGGCTGCACAATATTGGCCAAATCTGACATTGCGATAGGACTGGGCCGATAAACGATATTATATTGAATCGCGATAAAATTTGTCAATGACTATAATACGCTCTGGACTTTTTAACTCTATATTGATCTAAGAGCCAATCATACAGCAGAAATGTGTAACAATGGAAATCTAGAAGTGTGTCAATATTAGAGATGCACCAAACTTTCGGGCACAGAAAAATTATCGGGCGAAAATACGTTATGCCATTTAATGGACCATCTAATTTTGTGGCTTCAGTCATTGCAGGGGTACAACACACACAACTTATATCGAAATATATATCGTTATCGTTCAATATGAATGATGATAATTAAGAATGCATTTTTGCCATATTGCACAGCCCTATATTGCGATATTTATTTTCTGCGATAAATATTGAAATGTAAATTAGGGTTGAGCGATGTCGACCAAGTTGGCATCATACGTTGTATAATGTGAAACATCACGATGGCATCATCGTCATAGGTGGAGGTGAATTAATTATTTATGAATAATTAATTGATTCATAACGAGTTAATTATTTCGAGCCTACTTTTTCAATTACCTGACCCGCATGGTCTTTGTTTTATCCATAAACAAATCATAAATAAATAAAGATAAGTTGCACACAAATTACCACCTGTCAATCACTTTTTCCACAGGACGTTGGACGGTTAAAAAGGTGCACAACCAACAGTATCTGAGGTTTTCACTAAAATACCAAGTACAAGTGTGAAAGTGAAAGACTGTAGCAGTGTACACTGTGACACGTTACCTGATAGAATCAAAAGATCACGTTGTTAGATGGAGATGAGATTAATTAAATATCACGTTTAACAACTATAGTGAGACGCGATCCAGTGGTGCATCCTTGATAAACTGTCTAACGTGCACTGCTCTCTGGAGCTCAGAGGAGCGCATGACAGTGTGTATGGCTGTGTGTGTGTGGTCACGTGATGTGCGTTTTCAGCAGACAGGGCTGTTCAGAAATGCTAGGTAAAACACGGTGTGGATGTGGATCATTTTCATTCTTAAATGCCATTTTAACACTAAGACGTTTAGTGTAAATGGCCTAAGTGTGTATATTTTTGCAAGCGTGTTTGCGACAGAGGCGGGGCAGAGGATCGGTGATGCCGGCTCAGCATTGTGTTGTCTATTGGCTATCGGCGATGGACGATGGCATCGTCTATTGGCCCAACCCTAATGTAAATACAGTTTCACAAGATAGTTGAATAGTATCTTGTATTCTGGTACAGAAATTGAATAAATCGCAGTGCAAAAAAATAAAAATAAATAAAAATAAAAAAGCTTTTTTTTGTCTAATTTCTAGTCCAAATACCTACAAAAAAATCTTAGATCAAGTAAAAATATTGTTTTGTTTTAAAATTGAGATGAAATAAAGGCAATATTAAGAGTTTTTCCTTAAAACAAGCAAAATGATCTGCCAGCGGGGTAAGTAAATAATCTTGTGGTTTGAAGTGTAGAATTTGGATAACACTTTAGTTTAGGTCACAATTCATGCTATTAACTGCTGGCTTATTACCTGCCTATTATGATGATATTAACTGTTCATTAGTAGTTATAAAGTATAATCTGATTCTAATCCTACCTAAACCCAAACCAAACCTCTACCTTACTGACTATTAATAAACGGCTAATTAGTAGTTTATTAGGTTAGTAGTGTTAGTTAAAGGTTTGTTAATAGGAACAAAGAAAAAAAATCAAAGCAAGCAAAACATTTTTTGTTTTTGTTGCATAAATTTAAATACAGTGATTTAATACAATTCTGTAGCTCCTGGTCAACTTTAATGCAGACTTAACATTGCATATCTTTGCAATGTCACTATTGCGGATGCGCGTGTTGCGATATCGATGCTAAAACGATATATTATGCAGCCCTACAACAGCATTTACATTTTAAAGTTGTCATCAAGTAAAAACAAAATCACATTTATCCAAAGTAATGTTAGATCAGGGGTCACCAACCCTGTTCCAGTAGACAGATCTCAATTGTAACCCTAATTAAACACACCTGTCTATAATTATCAGGTGCTGTTTACTAAATAATTGGTTCAGTTGTGTTTAATCAGGGTTGTAGTTAAACTCTGCAAACAGATAATGCCGCAGTCACAGAGTTTGAGCATGCAAAATTCTGTCATACGGCGCTGCGAAAAGGGCCATGATTAAACAAAATGATTAGACATTTAAAAAGGGAGCGATTGGTCTGTATTTTACATTTTTGTCCAGAGAGTTTATGCTTTGAACTTCGATTGGTCTCATGCAGTCATGTGACACGATTTCACAAGTCAGAGTTCACCTAGCTTTAACTTTCCAACGCAGCAAACTGCGAAACTTATCACACAAGCTTGCATTTCCGGTCTGTCGCATTCGCATTCGTATGAACAAAAGTCTATAGGGCGAAAAGTGCAGTGTGACCGCAGGTTAAATCTTCAGGAACAAAGGACCCTGTGTTAGATAGTAGTGTAGTGCAAGGTGGTAATGTAAATAAACTCAAACAGCATTTCCTACATAGCAACCCTATGCTAAATAGCTAACACTATTATCCAAGACAACGAATCTAGTAATGTTTAGCCACTTGGCATCAACAGCATTAGCCAATAATGCTAATAATCCTAATCATCCCCATATCATAATTGGCTTCACCACTCTGTCTCCTTTCCACCTATTAGCTGATGTGTGGTGTGCGGTCTAACACAATATGGCTGCCGTCGCGTCATCCAGATGGATGCTGCACACTGGTGGTGGATGAGGAGATTCCCCTCATTGTGTAAAGCTCTTTGAGTGTCCAGAAAAGCGTTATATAAATGTTAGGAATTATTATTATTATTAATAATAATGATGCTTGTTTGAAAGTTGTAATAAATCTGCTATCTGTCAATGTTTATTAAAGAGAAGACAATGTATCTGTAGCTATAATAATTAATAATTCAATGTGTAATTAATAGAATTAAGACTATGCACATTTTTTTTGCATTTGCTTATTGATTATCTGTAAAATATCTTTTTATAATAAAAAATATTTCTGTTCTAATTCACAAATCTAATATAATGCCTTCATGTGAAATTTTCTCAGTTTATAAGACATAACAGACCATTTACATGAAGAAATACTATGTTTACCTTAATGTTTAAGCACTAAAGAAAACTGAAATTGAGACTGCATTGTGTCCAAGAGGAGGCTTGAAAATATTTAATACCATATTTTAAGGTTACTCCATATTTAAAGAAAATGTGGTATATAGTATCATATCTTTTATAATTTGCCATGTAAGCTTCATTGGCAAAACCACAAAAGTATGACATTTAGAATAATAGAAACCTAATGCATACAATAAAAACCAACAACAATCAAACAGACCAAAACATGTTCTATTACATCAGACATTTTACATTATGATAAGGTAAAAATGACAAATTGCATATATTCTCTTTAGTTCCATCTCAATATCTATCAAACAATTGATGTTATGTGCAAAAGTATCTGCCCTTAAATTATCAGACAAAAAAACCCAACATATTTAAAACAATTCTACACTATAACTACCAAAAACAATAATACGAACTGACCTTTTATTTCCGATGAGCATGATGACCATGTTAGAGTTGGAATGTTGACGAGCATCTTCTAACCAGGTTGTCAAGTGATTAAAAGTGTCTCTTCTGTAACACACACACACACACAAAGAAAATAATCTTTGATATGTTTATTTATTGCCACGTCAGGAAATTAAGGCTATTTCATGCCAAAACTATTTTAGATAACATATTTCATAATAATGACAACTTCACAATACAATAAGAGATGACAATAAATAAATAAACATTTAGATATGATTTTTTTCCATACATGATAAACAACATAAAATTCTTACTGGGGATACATTTTTAAAAGCATCCAATCAAAGCATTTTTAGTACAGAAATCTTGTCAAGTAGTCTTTAAAATTACACATTCCAATAATATAAAAAAAGTGTTATAATAGTGGTCTTCTAGCTAGGAGAACAGAAACAGGAGTCTGATCTCACCTTGTGATGTCATAAACTAGCAGAGCTCCAGCTGCACCTCTGTAGTAAGACCTGGTGATTGAGCGGAAGGACTCCTGTCCAGCCTGAAACACACACACACACACACACACACAATGATTACACCACCAGAAAACATCCAGGTGCCAGCGGTTTCCACTCGATGCATTGCATTTTCACTCTGTGCGCAACCTATCTTCACCACAAACCCTCCAGGCGAGTGTTTGACCACAATGATTTCCTCTGCACGGTCCCACAATGCTTCTCTGACGCCTGTTTGATCACCGAGCCCCCGGCGCATGGCCACCGCTCAACGGTATGTCTCAGTATAAGAGGCCCTCTGGTCAAGCCAGTCCCTCTGACAGCAGGCAAATAAGCCAGGAGCCCGTATTTGAATTCAATAAGCCGTTCCCCGGGGCAGCTGTTAACATTAGAGTTAATGGAGCCCATTGTGAATAAATGATGAATGACACCGTTATGCCTGCCATCTGCTGGAGTGAAAGGTTACAGGAAGGCCAGACATGCAGATTTCTCCTATTACTTCATCCATCCTCTCCAGTTTTATCAGAGCTTGATGAAACAACCTTGAAGTTAATTATTTATGGAGCATTTAAAGGCACGGCGCAAGGGTGACATCATTGCATAGAAACCACAGAGAAGCATCACTGCATGATTACCCATAATTATCCAGACATTACATTTTTTTCATGAGATCATGCATCGCAAACCGCCTATAAACAGGAAACCAGCCCTTTTCGTGTTTTTAATGTGGCTGTATTCAACTTGCAGAGATGTATTTACAAATTTTACGTAAATGATGTTTTAAGTACTTTCTAAAAAAGAACACAACTGAACACAAGAAGATAAAAGTATTTTAAAAACATAAAAAGACTTGAAATATAAAACGATCTCTGGGGTTGACACTATTATGATGAAGGCTGATACGCTGTCTCCCTCTGCTGGCTGAAATGTCTGCATTTCATCTACAAGTCTGCTCATGATTCTCTGTAAATATTGACAGCTGTACTGTAAAAACACGTTTACATGCTGACAAAAGCACCGATCCAAGACAAACAAGACAAGGTAAAAAAAAAAATAGAATGCCGTCATTTAAACAAACATACATTCTGGAACAATGAATTCTTAGGAAAAGAAATATGGCTTTATTGAAGGTATTTTTATATGCATGTTTAACAAAACGGTTGAGTCTATCATTATAAAGAGCTGCAGCTGAAAAATGACAAGAAAACAACAACAACAAAAAAAGCTAAAATTATTTAAATTATTGGGGTCAGTAAAGGTAAAGAAATTAAGTTCTTAAATGTGTAACTATAATTTATTTTTAATTAAATCGTTGTAAAAATTTAGAAAAAGCTATAGTGAGAATATGAGATGTATATAGACATATTTACACAACCGGGCAAAAGATTAGGGTCAGTTTTCTTTCCAATTTTTTTTAAAGAAAATTATTCTGTTTAAGGTGGCATTTATTAAACGTTAAAAAATAGTAAAATATTTATTAATTTTAAAGAACTGCTTTCTTATTGCATGTAGTTTTAAATGAATTTATTACTCCAGTTCAGTAATTCCTGCTTTTATTACCATTAATAAAAATAATGAATAGTAATAATAGTAGTAATAATGATAATTAATATTAGAGTGATTTCTAAAGGATCATTGGACTGAAGTAATGAAACTGAAACTTCATTATAAAATCACTGGAACAAATTATTAAATGATTATTTATTTTTGAACAGTTATTTTATAGTGTAATAACATTTCACAATTTTAAACTGTACTGTATTTTTGATTCAATAAATGCAGCCTTGGTGAGCAGGATAGGCTTATTTAAAAACCTTTAAAAATCCAAATGACCCCAAACTTTAATATATATATATATATATATAATTTATACTAATATATTTTTTTTTTTGCATCACTCTGGTCTTCATGTTTAGGATCTTATTAAAAAATGTTGACAAATAATAAAATGTTAGCCTTTAAAAATCTAACTCATATCTAATAAATCCAGTAATTCCAAAAAAGAAAGTGTTTTAACTTAAGCATAAGCAATTTTAAGTTTATGTAACATTTCATAATAATACAATCTTTACTGTATTTTGAGTTAATAGAGTTATAAATGTAGCCCTGGGGAATATGAAATGTGATACAATTTCCCTTTTTTTAAAAAATACCGTTCACCCAAAAATGTATAATCTGTAATCATTTATTATTCAATGACTTGTTCTAAACTACCTACAGTTTTATGAGGTTGAACACAAAAGAAACCATTGACAACCATAGTACGACAAACCAGTATGAAAGTCCACAGTTACATGCTCCCACTTCAAACTGGTTTGGAAAAAGTCAAGGGTGAGTAACTGGCTAAAGCTTTGGATAAACTGTCTCTTTCACATGTTACAGACAGAATATAGGAACAAACCATCAAAGTGCAAATTCAAAGATGCATTTAAGCGGAACTAAAACACGAGTACAAGTACTACATGTCTAGCTGTATTGGCTAATAGATACAAGTGTCTAGAGAAAATCAAACCTGTTCTGATATAATAATAATAATAATAATCTCTACCCATCAACGCTTATGCAGCTGATATAAGGATTGTTGACATGTCTTTGAAGAGAGAGTTTTTAGTTTAATACCCAATTTATCAGCTTCTCATGGCAAAACCAGATCAAATTTGTAAAATTTTTTAAAAATAATACTTTTCTCTTATAATAGTAAACAAAATTCAACGATAAAAAAGACTTCATTAACAGCAATACTTAATACATAAAATAAAAATCTAAAACAGTTTAATGTTTACCTTTAATGAAAAATTTTATTATTTTGAAGGATTCTCATTTAAAAATATTTCCTCCTTAAAAAGAAGTCTCTCCAGATAAAAATTGTTGTCTGATAACATTAAAAATAGTTTAAAACTTTGGTTTCTGTTGCAATATTGACAATTTGGCAAGGCTTTGAAAATACAGAATGTGGCTAAACGGAGGCAGGTACATAAAGCCACATCAGCACTTGATAGAACATTAAACTTCATCAACTGACAGCTGTTTAAAAAAGATAACTACATTTTGAAGAAGAAAAAAAATTATTTACTTAGTGTAGATATTTTCTAGAGGGCTTTTAAATGTCTGCATATTTACTAGTAAAGTGCTTGTGGCGGTGTGTTTACTTCCTGTGTCTCTAGACACATCAGTCACATGACACTTTTAGTGTCACATGACTGGCTCAAAACAACCTGACTGCTGATTTGTGCTTCTGTGAGCAGACCGAAGCATATTGCTGCATTGGCATTTCATACAACCAAATCTGTCTGATCAGGAAACCCTTGTTCCCCAAACACTGTCTCTACTGTATCGGTTCACAGACTCTTATATCATCTACTAAAGCCATGAAACCAATCTGAATGATCAAACAGAGATCAAAATAACAAACAGCCAAACACTTAAACCCAAAAAAAGTGCATGATTAAAAAAAAAAAAAAAAAAAAAAAAACATGACTGAAATCTTACCGTATCCCAGATCTGAAGTTTTATCTGTTTGCCATCTATAGTGATCATTCGCGCTCCAAATTCAACACCTGTCAAGACAAATGAAAGCAGACCTTGATTCATGACTCATGCGACAACACAGGAAACTGAACACATCACCTCAGATTTGCATCAACACTTGTGAACAGATTTTTTTTCTTAATTTCAGCGTTAAAGGGACATTACACTTTTTTGGGAAATTGGAAAACATCTTTACAAGTCACCTACAGTTAAAACAGTTAAGTAAGTAGTATTATTTTTAAATCCACTTTTAGCTTAGCATAAGTCATTAAATTGGATTAGACCATTAGCATATTGATCAAATTTCAAAAAGTATAAAGCCGAGTCCAAAAATCGCATATTTCCATACTATATAGTACGTAAACCGTATGCAAGCTGAGTAGTATGTCCGAATTATAGAACAGTATGTGAGAAGTACTCGGATGACTTACTACTTCCAGCGAGATTCTAAAGCACACATTGGATATTATGCTATCCCATGATGCACCGCGAGAGAATTCATGAATGGTAGTGAAGCGATGCAAGTGAAACAGGTAGGTCACGTAATGACAAAATGGCAGATGTAGTAAATCCGAGTAACATTCATACTACTGACGGTTGGGTAGTACATTTAAATTCAAATGCAGTACCCACTGAGTAGTAGGCAATTTCGGACACAGCCTAATGTGTTCATACCAGACGCAGAAGAAGCGTCAAGCGTGAGTGCTTTACATGATAAATCAATGCAACGGCACGAATAAACATCCTGCGGCGCGATACACGTGAATGGGGCGGTGCAAATGTCGCAAATTGCTCAACTTCAGCTGACATTCACGCGATGTTAACCAATCAGGAGCTTGCTCTTGTGGGGGCGTAATTATGATGTATTGCATGTTGTTGGTGTCCCAGGGGAAAATCCTCATGCCCACACCGACAACAGTTCCTCAAACTGGGATTGGCTCAATCAGAAGCAACGCTGAATGCTTCCATCATCCAGGTTAAGTTTCAGAAGGGGTTTATGAAGTGCTGGGTGCACCTTTGAAAGAATCTAGTTGACTCAGACACTGCTCCAAACAAATCCACGTGGTTTTCCAGCCTTCATAAAGCACATAAATACAGTTATTTTCTCAATAAAATTAAATAAAAAATGTAAAGCCATTTAGCAACGAAGCTAGAGTCACTGGGCAGACAGAAGCCCTGCCGATTAAGCAAATCTGCATTTGTTGTGAAGTGAATTTGATGCGCAAATGAAGCGGATCTGATGTGTGAATGAAGCTTATTTTGACACGCAAATGAAGCGAGTAAACTTAAATCTTCACGCAGCTATTTATTTGCGAATAACATGATTTATCTGTGCGTTCCGCATCTGGTGTGAACACAGCATAAGAGTTTTGATAATTTTACTATTTTCTTTAAGACTCTTTCCACATGTTTTAAGACCTTACAGCCACTTATGGTTTCAGCCAGTAACATTGGCAACATTTTAACGTACAGTTTATTTACTAAACACTGATTGTAAGAACTAATCCTAAATAAAAACAGTATTCATATACTGAATACAAATGCTAATCCACTAGGTGGTGCCTCTAGAACTGCAAAAATAATGGTGTTGTCATGATAACCGCACTAAACTGATGTCAAATCTAGCAGGATTTTGATACATTTGCAAATTAAATGCAAGCAAACTTTAGCATACACTGTAAATCAAAAATGATACAAAATGAAATGCCTTCTAAACTAGAATTTAAGACTTAATACATTTTAAGGGCCTTAAATTTCTCCAAATTGACTTATCAGCTTTTAATACTTGAAGAACTGGTGGATACACTGTATACTCTCATTCTGGCATAATAATCAAGGAACTTGACCATGGCTGCAGCAGGTGCAATCCTTCGCAGTACCTGAAAACAATGCCCAGCTAGCCAATTAGGGCTGAATTCAAAAATGCCCACTATATCCTTAAATAGCATGGAGTCCACTACATTTATTCTTCCATGGCGGGGCGCCACACCAAAATTCACCCTGCCACTGCTACATTACTACTCATTCAAAACATTCAGCCATTGTTGTTTTTTTTTTTTTTAATAGCAGGTTATAATCGCACCAAAACGTGTTAAAAGGTAAGTAAATTATAACAGCGCGAACTTCTCTGTAACCGTAGTAGTGCTGTGCGTTATTTGTTTAACCCTTTAATGCTGAGTTTAGACTGCATGTTTTTTAAAGTAGTTGTTTTCACACTGCATGACTATTTAGGCAGGCGTTTTGTCGCTGCTTTGTTTACACAGCAAGATAGATCGGCGCCAGGTGGTTTCACATTGCATGACTTTACAATAGGAAGAAACGCAGACAACTTCGTCCAAACTATGTCTCACAACTAAAAACACGTAGTACATCTTTTGTTATGAACTACATAATGGGAAAGAAGCATTTAATGGGGTAGTATGTACATATTTGCTCACCTGGGTTTGAGGGGAATTAGCAATTTCTCCTCAACTTTCTTTTTTGACCCTGTTGTGATATTGCTAACATGACACATCAAACAGACACGGGAGCTCCTGCCAAATTTACACTCATTTTTACTCCATTTTCTGGTTCCAAATTAACTGAAAATAAGCACTTACTTCTCCCCATCCTCCTGCTGGCCTGCAGATACACACACACACTAGTCTAGTGAATGCAGCTCTCTCATTGGCTGTAGGTGATCGCTGATGTTATTTTCAGTCAAAACTCATTTCACACGGCATGATTTGAATCGCCGACAGCTCCAGATTGTTAGCAAGCTTAATATCTCACAGGCATCGGCGACTTATCTGCGATTCTCTCAGATCGCGTCTTTGATAGTTCATACTGTGTGATTGCCACTCACGTGCACGAGCACCGATTTGCCTGTGATTTTAGGCATTTGTCGGCGAGTCAAAATCAGGGCTAAAATCATGCAGTCTGAACTCAGCATAAGGTGACATGTTGATTGACTGACAGGTGCATGATGCATGAGGCTAGCAAACACGGCATTAGCTTTCTGTTCAGATGAACAAGGTTTCCATAATTATATTTTGTAGATAACAGATAATGCTTTATAATACTTTAAAATTTATAGATGACTTTATCTTGCTGGAGTTTATGGCTGTTTCACTTTACTTCAGGATGCATTAATGTCACTCAGTAAGTCTATTGGAAACATTCATAAATACTCCTAGCAAATATAATTAATGTTGAAGACATACTTGTTACATAATCACACTAAATTACACTTCAGCAGTGTTTATTTGAGGGCGCACAAGAAAATCTGCACTTGAGAAGCGTATATGAGGGCATGCAAGAAGCTTTGTTCACGAACAGTGGAAATCGGTGGGCAAGCAAAGAGATTTGCATACTTGAGTAACATAAATGCGATCTCGACTTGTAATACTGCATTCACTACATTTGTCATTGAAATAACGCCACAGGTAGTAGGTAAATTTGTATAAAAAGCACAACAGAAAAAATCCTAGAGGAAACACTGGATTATGCACTATTTAAGGGAGCAGCCGTTTCTAGTGGTGTCCAAAACCACAGTGGACATTCTGAAGTGCGCTTAATCAATCCCATAATGCACTCCAAAATGCGAGTCTACAACTTATGCACACTGAACCTCTAGAAAATATCCAAAATGCACTGTAAGAGTTTGCATGCCAAATGAATTTCTGGATCTGACCACAAAGATTTTTGGTGAAAGTTTCAATATATTATATATTATGAGCAATATCACACGAGTAGCAGTGCGATATGGCTGTATATCGGCACTGGTGGGAGGCGTGCGTTGGCACAAGGCCGCAGGCCGAGTGCCTTAGTGCCCCCACCAGTGCCGATATACAGCCATATCGCACTGCTACTCGTGTGATATTGCATTTATACAACAGTTTGATGGCATAATTTTGTATATAAAAACAAAATCAAACATGGAGTGTCAAAAACCCTTTTGTATGAGGAAATACTTTCTTCTGGATTCAAATCATAAGCTGACAGTTAAACAGTTGAGCATGCATCACTGAAAGTTTAGATCTGTAGTGTCTGCTTTTTGCCGGCTGTATGTGGGCGGATTAATACACAAAGGGTAAAGAGGCTGTAGGAGTTCTGATATTGCAGAATATCGCACGGCTATCAGCCAATCAGATTTTAGAACCAGACAGAACTGTTGTATAAAAAAATAGATAGATAGATAGATAGATAGATAGATAGATAGATAGATAGATAGATAGATAGATAGATAGATAGATAGATAGATAGATAGATAGATAGATAGATAGATAGATAGATAGATAGATAGATAGATAGATAGATAGATAGATAGATAGATAGATAGATAGATAGATAGATAGATAGATAGATAGATAGATAGATAGATAGATAGATAGATAGATAGATAGATAGATAGATAGATAGATAGATAGATAGATAGATAGATAGATAGATAGATAGATAGATAGATAGATAGATAGATAGATAGATAGATAGATAGATAGATAGATAGATAGATAGATAGATAGATAGATAGATATTTTAATGAAAGTAACGTTTGTATGACAGACACCAAAATCTCATTTGTTCCATTACTAATAGACAGCTCACTAATTGTTAAAGGTGCAGTAGGTGATTGTCTTCAGAAGCATTTTTGTTGTGCTGGTTGAAAGTCTCTTCACAGTCTAATAGTAATGATTAAAGTAAATGATCTAAATCTATTTTTATATTTCTAGGAAAAGCATAAAACTAAATGTTCATCCAATTAAATATTGTCGGACCAACATCTCTGATGTTCCAATAAGTAACTCAAACTGTCAGTCAACAAATGCAGATTTGGGCTTTTGCGCATCTCTGGTCATGGTCTGGTCTGGTCATGTATATCCACCATTAGCATGTGCATGCCTGCCTCGCTTGCACGCCTAGATGAGCCACACGTGCACGCAAGACTGTCAGTTGCAGCAAAATCAAATGATGAATTGAAACTTTTTAAACTCCAGAATCAGTATTGGAGTTACTTTTGCACACTGGAGGAAGAACGACACCATACCATGGCTGAAGTATTTCTGTTCGAGAGGTATTGTTCTGTTTTAAAACTATATTAGTCACACAGAGCTGATGTAGAGTGTATTGAGTTATGAATGGGTTCTATGCACAGGCGTGTTGTTCAACCACTGAAATATCCCGTTGGAAGCTAGATGTAACTATTTTTGGTTTCAGAAGGGAGCTTTTACAGCATCGATGATGTAGATTTATATTCAGTTTAACAACAAAACATCAGTAAATAACGCTATTCAGCCTAGCCTGCTTGCTGAGCTGAAGTTACTTTTATATTCACACACATTGGGTCATTTCTGAACAATGAGAGCCTGTGACGTGCTCCTGATATTGTTTACCGCTAGTCTGAATATTCAGTCTAAAATAGCATGTAAGTGTGGCTTAGTAATAAGTGAAATTCCTGGGAATAGTAAATAAGGGTATTGGGCGATTTCAGATACAGAATAGGTAACAGAGCTGCATTGGATGCCATGATACAGCAGCAAAGTTCCTTGATTATTACACTAGGATGGTAGTTCTTAGCCACATCAGCCTAGAAAACAGCAAGATTTCATTTTTAATCTGTATTAGTACATAATGTCTTTAAATAAAGAAAAATAAAGTTTCAAATTAAAAAAATAAACATTTTTTTGAAACTTTGAAGATGCTAATGGTCTAATTTAATGAATTATGCTAACCTGTCATAAAAATTTATATTTGGACTTATCGCACAACACATGGACATGACATCAATCATTTTTGGTGATGCATATAAACAACATTTCTATTGCAAGTATGATTAATAAAAACTCTATAGTATTAACTATAAACTACTTTAGTATACTTTCAAGTGGGTGTCACACAACTGAAAATAGATCTGGTACCAGATATTGCAGTCTCTGCTACTTTTTTTACCTTGGACTTTTTTTGTAAGCATTTATTACTATTTATTTAGGATATCCGATCACATTCTGATTACAATGCCTAATTATTAAATAGTTAAAATGACTAAAATTTTAATATGCTTAAGAATAAAAGATGATGTGTTTCCTGGAAGAGTGTACTTGCATTGTGATGATATTGTCTTGTTTTTCCGGCATTATATATAATGAGTGGCATAAAACGATTCTAAAATAACAATAAAATAAAATCATTTATCGCAATATATTTTGGTGCAATATATTGTACAACAAAAAACAGATTTCATGAAAGGCCTACTAAGCCAAGCTAAAAGAGCTCTTGCCATCCCCGAAGACTGACTGAAGAGATTGAAAAATGATAAAACCCAAAACAAGTGGAACGTTCCTTTATTGATATAAAGCTTAATATAGTAATCAAATGGCATCCCTACATGAAATTGAATTCATTTATTAATCAGTCTTGGTGAAATGTGCTTATAGATCAGGGATCTGGAACTTTTTCAGCACATAGCCATTTCTGATATATTTGGCAAATGCATTGTTTAAAGAACCATTGGGCTAAATATACATATATATGCACCCCAACATATAATACTACTATAAATAATACAGGTTTTAACAAAACCTTTATTTAAGTTTATGCACAGCACAAAAATAAACAAAAATGAAGCATCACATGTTGAGCAAGTCCACAAATGAAGAAGGGACAATTTTACTTAAAATCTGGTAAATAAACTTTTTTTTCCCCTGAAAAGCAACAAAATATAAGATAAACAATCTATTATTATTATTATTATAAACAATTACAGTTTCTTCAAATAATTCAAAATAAAGTTAGTGGCAATCATTTTGGCTAGTTTTAAATGAAGCATGGCACCAGCCCGCTTCCTGTGCTAATGGCACTAATTTCTGCTGTTTTAATTAAAGGAGGAATATGTGTTTGGGTTAAATAAAAGAGTCTTACCAATAGTGAGATCGTGCACCGGCTGAAAGCGCTTATCTGTGAACTGTAATAATAGGCACGACTTTCCCACACCTGCAAAGCAAACACAGAGGGTCACACGTGAATGATCAGAATAAGCCTCAGGTCTATACATCTGCTGTATCCCATTACATCAAAATCATTTGTTCCTGGTTTAATTGAGTTTTTAAGCTCATTTCTGTAACATGAGCATAAGCTGGCCTTCCCTCTCACTTCATTCTCCAACAATATGACATACAACATTCATGTTTTAATTAAAGCCACTGATGGACCATTTCATTATGCTTTCATTATTAAAAAAAAAAAGAAAACTTGTAGACTGAGATCAAGATCAGATAAACAGAAAAAGACTTTAAATGGGACACATCAGGGCAGGTGAGTTAGACCACAGAATGTCACACAAATAACATGATGGATTGATAGTAAAAACATCTCCAATTCAATTTTCCATCTAACAATTCACAGTTTAATGTGAATCAAATCAAATAAAATGAGAAAAGCAATCCCGCATTTTACTTTCTGCGCACTTCAAACAGCTTACTTGTTTTTAGGAACAAAATGTCACTTGACGATTTCACTCAATTAAATGTAGTTCAAGAGATTTTATACGACCGACGTAACTGAATAAACTCATTTGCCCAAATCAGATCAGAGGATCTGCTATGATACACAAACAGGTTAAATGCTTATGACATTAGGAGGAGGCGTTACCATGAGCAACAGCCGTTGCTAGGCAAGCAAGCAGCATTCAAAGAGGGCTCACAAGAGAAATGTATGGAGAGGAGACAACATAACAATGATGAAAATACAATGTGTGTGTGTAGCCTCACCTACCGCAAACACTACACTCAATCTACAGAACAATTTGCAAATTGCACAACACTGTAACTATTTTTTAGATGGCCTTTTGATTATTTATTTATTTTATTTATTAATTTAAGCATTTGTGCGTAATCGCTATATATTTTTTCATCATAGGGAATAGTTGGGAACAATATTCGTTTTAAATTTCTTGCACAACTATCTTGTTATTTTTGTAAAAGTTTAAAAAACTGAAAAATACACACATAAAGGGACAGTTTACCCAAAATTGACTCACTATGTTCTCCCCTACCAGTGGTTACAAATCTTTATGAGTTTCTTTATTCTTTTGAAGAACTAAAAAGAAGATTTATTTAAAGAAAGCTGAAAACTTGTAACCATTGATTTCTATTCTAAGAAAACAAACAAACCATGGAGTTCAATGGTAAAAGGTTTATACAATTAGTCTCAACAGACGAAATAAAGTCAAACCGGTCTGAAACAAATGAAGGGTGAGTAAATGTTCGAATTTTCATGTTTGGGTGAGCTATCCCTTTAACTTTATAGGAGGGAAAAAAAAACAGGTTTCATAAAACCCTTGTGGCCTGTTGTTTAGTCTCTAGTGAATAAGAGACAATATATCTGCTAACAGCTGGAAGCTATGATTCAACCTAATGCTGTAGTATTATATGTATGCTAATGTAGTCATGGTAAGCAGATGATACCAAACTCATTTAAATTAGAAAGCACTAGGTGTGAGTTCAAATGCCTTTTCCACACATCACTTATACATATTAGGGCTGCATGATATTGGAAAAATCTAGCATTGTGATATTTTTTTACTTTGCGATCTACATTGCAAAATGAATGCAGCTTCACCAGGTGACTTAATATCTGTATTTGGAAAGAATTTATAATGTTAAATCAATTGAGTGCATCTCCACAGAATCTAATAAACAATCTATAAATTTCCCTGACACATTTTAGGTGCTGTCTGTGCTATTTGCATTGCATTTCTGTATTTGTATGTGTTGCGAATATTTTCATGCATAAAAATCTATAAAAACAATCACGTGTTTTATCATTTTCAGAGTATCCAGTAACAGTATTCAAGTACAGTAATTGAATAATTCAATAAAATGAATCGTTGTTAGTCACACATGGAACAATTTATTATGCCTGAATGCTTTTAAAATTATATAATTCCAGGCAGCAAAAACACATGCAAGTGATAAATTATAACACAAACTCAACATTGCATATATCTTCTGAATATCTATATATCTGAATCTATCTATATATCTATCCATCCATCCATCAATCCAAAGTAGCACAGTTGTATAGTTGCTCCTCCTTTTTTCACTTAGACCTTATATTATTTTCAGCTGGGTCTGATATGGACAAAAGCAACTGCTAATTAAATAAATATAGGTTTGTCCTTACACCTTCGCTGTGAATACAGACTAGGCTACATGCAATCTCATGATGCCTAGCCTAGATATGACTAGCTAGATTGAGTTTCAGATGAGCATCATCTGACCTGGGTTGAGCAACCTGCAACAGCCTGTTTACACATCACTTTTACATGGCTGTGTAAGAAAGTGAGTAAGTATCACAAACCCATTTTCCCATCGTTTAGCATCTTGTATAATGCAATGCATTATTAGAATTTATGAGGGCTGCTTTTGATTTATGAACAGCCCAAATCCTGACACAAAGGCAGAAACTTGGGGGATCACAAGGTCGTGCCAGGGGGGTGTAAATACTTAAAGAAAAGCACTCAAAAAATTATATATAAATTGAATTCATTAATGAATAAAGTAAAATGAAAAAGTAATACATTAAAAACATTTGTATGAAAGCAACTAATTAAAAACAAATATTTTCTAAAGATTAAAAATAATAATAAAACAATACTAGGAGCATTTAATAACATTCAAATTATATGCAAATAATAAATAAATAAATAGGAGATTAGATTGAAATAAACAAAAACCTGTGAATTAACAGTATTATAGTAAATAAGATCTAAACAGAATACATTCACAGAATAAATTTAAAGAGTCTTTATAAGAAAATTATGCTTTTTACATTTTAGGATGGTGTCCATCCCATGAGGATGATCGTATTGGGGGATCGTATCAGCTTTAAATAACTGAGGGTAGAAGTGTCAAGCAAATGCCATAATGATGATTGCCAGATGTTTTGATATAAACTTGCCTAAGGCAAAGTTATGAAGAATAAAAGTATAGCAACCAAAAACTAAATTTGTCAATGATCCAAGTTGTTCCAAACATTTCACAATTTCACCTGCTGAATATGCGAGACGATCTTTTGTTTCTCCATAAGGCAAGTCACCGGTTACTAAACTGTTTGGTTATCAAAATTTAAAATATATTTGTTTTCATGCTGCAGGTGAAAGCAAGGTAGGATTATAATGATTTCTTTTTTTTTGATAAACTGGATCCTGTAAACTACACACACCAACACACACACACACACACACACACACACACACACACACACACACACACACACACACACACACACACACGTTGTGTACATAATGTGACAGATCAAAATTAAAGACATGTAAATTAAATAGACTACGTGGTTCAGTCATAACCACATCTCCACATAAATGGAAAGACATTTCTCAGTCAGTGGAGAAAATGTACATGTTACCCTGCCAATGAAAACAAGGTTAAAATTAAAGCAAAATGGATCAACACAAGGAGATGGTAAGATCATCATTTAAAACACTAGAAAAGGAGTACCACTTCATTTGTTGCAATGGGTTTCAGAACAACAAAATCCTTAACATCTGGTCATCATTTAAAAAAAAAAGCATAAGATTACTTTAGGACAGTTCACAGCGGAGGCAAAAAAACACTTGGGAAAAACCGAGGTACCACTTTATAGAGCGCTTTTTACTTGTATCAAATTTGATCATCAGGTACAATGTACTTACTGCTGTCATATTGTATTGCAAAACACTTTTGCTGCTATACAGGTGGGATGCGGTTAAGTTGAGGACAGGTTTAGTGCTTAATGTTTTAAGGTTAAAGGGTAGTTTAAGTTCCAGAGTCAGTAGGACAAATAAAGACACATGTTGACAGATGTAATAACATCAAGATAACGGTACTTAATCCACCAAAAATATTACACTGTATGTTTAATTTAAATGCTAGAAGACGCATATTAAAACACTCATTTTAAATAGGCTCCATGCAAAATATAGCCTTTAAAGGGACTACTAATGAAAATGAGCCAGTTTGGATAAAACTGACACATTTTTACCATGTTATTTTGTTTTGTGTATTATTAATGTGCATTACACTTGATTAAATAAACAAAAATTAATAACTTGGAACCAACCAATACCAAAAATCATGTGGACATCTTATTAACGCAGTATTTATGCTATAATCCAAAAAATGTTTATGGGAATAATCAGAATCATCTGTGTAATGAGAAAAAAAATCTATACAAAGGCAGAAATGCATTGACTGTTGTTGTCGTATGTCTTGAGGAAAGGCCTTCAGTGACAGAAATCTGATGAGAACACTAGCAGGCCACAAATATGCACAGACATTATATGGCCCTGACTAATAAACGTGTCACTTTTATTAATGATACAAACTTATTTCTTTTAAAGTAGTCATTACTTATTAAACGTTCTGAAGAAGAAAAATGCGGCGGAATCAACGCCATTTTCAGAAAGAGTAAATAGCTGCTAGCGATGTTGGCTATAGCTAGCCAGGCTGCTTTTGGCCTTTAGATTAGCTGGACTCAAGAAAGATGTAAGTGAAGCAAGCAAACTCTCCGTCAGACGCACTGACAGGTACACAGCATGTTGCTTTTTCGCTCAACATGTCATGCTAACAGAAAGCAGAGATTCTGCAGTCGTTATCGAGGCGGACAGCTGATATGAAGCAGCGTTTAGCCTGTCTGCTAACTCCCCCACCCAGCGGAAAACAAAAGACCGTGACAGCATTTTAACTACACGCCGTTGTCGTGACATGAAGCACACGCTTGGAAGTTGACATTAAGTGTGCGATAAAACGTAGCCCAGGAGCTAATGAGGCAGATGGAGAGACAAAAACAGGCTGTCAGATGTTTCTCCCACCCCTCGCGCCTCTGCTTGAACCACGTCATTGAGTCCAACACTGCGGAAATAAGCGAGTCTCGGCCGCTGCTTACCCGTGTCTCCGATGATGATGTACTTGAAGAGATACGCGTACGCCATGGCCAACCGCTCCCGGATCAACCTGTTTTGGCCTTACTAAAATGGCTCCGTGAAGCTAAAACCGCTGGGAAAGCGTGTGTGCGAGATATGCCTCCGCTAAGCCAGCCCTTTTCTCTCTTCGACGGGAAGGAACAATAAACACCTCGAGCTCCAGCCGGCCTACGTCACACGTCCCGCCTTCGCCACGCACGCAGAACAGAAGAGGATCTGCTGGACCTCACCGGAAGTTGGCTCACCTCACCGCGATGTGTCAGGTCAATGTTCGCCCTCAGGGCTGAGAGACAGTTTGGGTTTTTAGTTGTGATGTTTGAGGGGGCTTATTTTTCTCTAGACACATCAAAAGGAGTTATTTGCATTTTAAAAGTTTTAAGCCTTGTACTGATATCTTAAAAGCCATAGTGAGTGAATTAATTAAGTGCCTATTCGTTAACTGAGGTTGCAATTTCACACAGGCTTATCAAAATTGTTCAATAGAAGATTGGAAAAATGTCTGGTCTGATGAGTCTTGATTTCTGATGCAACATTCGCATGGTAGGCTCAGAATTTGGCTTCAACAACATTAGAGCATGGACCCATCCTGCCTCGTATCAACGGTTCAGGCTGGTGGTGTACTGGTGTGGGGGATATTTTTTCTTGGCACACTTTGGGCCCATTAGTAGCAATTGAGCATCATGTCAATGCCACAGCCTATCTGAGTATTGTTGCTGACCATGTCCATCCCTTTATGACCACAGTGTACCAATCTTCTGATGGCTACTTCCAGCAGGATAACGCACCATGCTGTAAAGCGTGAATCTCAGACTGGTTTCTTGAACATGACAATGAGTTCATTGTACTCGAATGGCCTCCACAGTCACCATACCTCAATCCAATAGAGCACCTTTGGGATGTGGTGGAATGGGAGATTCGCATCTTGGATGTGCACCCGGCAAATCTACAGCAACTGCATGATGTTATCATGTCAATATGGACCAAAATCTCTGAGGAATATTTTCAGTGCCTTGTTGAATATACGCCACAAAATATTAGGGCAGTTCTGATGGCAAAGGGGGTCAAACCTGGTACTAGTAAGGTGTACCTACTAAAGTGGCCAGTGAGTGTATATTGCATATATTCAAAATGTGAAGGCGCGCAATAGGATTCCTTTAAAGATTAAGCTCACTCCAAAATCAAAATACTGTCATATTTGCTCATCCTCTATGTCAAACTTGCAAGAATTCCATTCATTTAAAAAACTTTTCCTTAAAACAAGCAAAAAAATCAGCCAATGGTGTAATCAAAATAATAGTGTTTTAATTTTTGAACAATTTGTTTTGCTTACCCCACTGCCAGATTATTTTATGAAAAACTCACTTAATTTTTAGAAATTATTTCTGAAAACAAGGCGATACTTATTTACTTGTCTAGGAAATGATTTTTGATTTTATTTTTTAGATATTTGAACTAACAAGAAAAGCATTTATTGCGGTATATCTGAAAATCTGCAATTTGCGGGTTCAAAAATATTTAAACATTGAGAAAATCACCTAAAAAGTTCTCCAAATGTAGTGCTTAATGCACATTAAGCAAAAGAAAAGGATTTGATATATTTACATTATGAAATTTACACTTGTCAGTCATTATGAACAAATTCAGAATTAGTTTTGATTTAAAAAGAAACCCAAACCAAATCAGTCAGGCCTGGTTGGTACCATGACGCTGATTATCAATCTTTTCTGTGTGTATTCCAAACGGTTGTAGCACCCTCCAAAGGGCACTTCAGAAAGAAAACAATCATGGCTGCCATAGTTTCTATCCAAATTGAAGTGCTCAAAACTGGCTACTTCAAAGGACCCTTTGAAGGATTTTGAGGGATAAAACTGATGGATGCTTTGCGCAGGGAAGTTATTTGGTGTCCCACACTGCATTCATTTCAGAAGGGCTCATCCCTATGCTCTAATCCAGGGAGTCAAACTCAGTTACTGGAAGACTGGAGCCCTACAGAGTTAAATTCCAACCCTGCTACAACACACTTAAGCCGCAGTCAAACTGGGTTTTGAGCATGTCCAGTTCTGTTGTACAGCGGGGTAAAACATGTCAATGGAGCAAAAAGTGCTTTTTTGTTGCAGTTTTGGAACCCATTAGAAGTGAATTCAAGCTTTGATTCTGTGTTCAGGAAAAGCCTGCACATGAATGTTACATCATTATTAAAGAGCCAATCAAATGCCTTGAAACTATGATTGACATCTCCTGAGAGATTGAGGACAATTAAGCTATTTAAACACTTTCATCAAGTAAAAGGAAAAGGTGACAACTAATAAAGCAATTGACTTTATCAGTGTAAGTAAGTAACTATTTAAAGTTGATAATAGTTATATAGGCTCAAACTGAATCTAAACTTATATGCAAATATATTGCAGCGTTATCTATTGAATTTAAAGCACATTTATATTGTTACATAATATAATTATGGGTTCCAGGGGCAGCAGTTTCAGCATGGAACCCTAGACTCCTCTCTCATACACTTTCTTCAGCTCTTGCCAAGGCATCTCCAGGCAAGCCATGAGACATAGTCCTTTCAGCATGTCCTGGGTCTTCCCCCGGGGCCTTTTTAGACATTTGTGACATAGTTTCAATAAATATTGAGTCATCTCTAGAAGTTCTTAGTACTGCATTCATCATAACCCTGATTTGATTCTTTTTCCATTTCTGAATTGATAGATGTGAATTTATTTAGCAGTGCATAAATCCTCATATTTCATCACATAAGTAATAATGTGTTCTATTAAGTGATTATGTCTAAAGCCCATCCATTAGACAGAAAATGGGTGTACTTAGACAGACACAGAAGTCAGAGATTGAGATCTCTCAATCTCAATGAAAACAGGAAGACTCAGCAAGAAGCCAGTTACATATGGTTTGTCAGACATTACAGGAATTTACCACCAGGTGCCAGATTAACACCAACAATCGGAGAATATGTAAATGTCGTGAAAATGATAAATGTGTCAGGATGAAACTTGCAGTGTGTATGATGTGGTCCTGTGTTTCCTGTACATAAGCAGTTCTCAAACCCAGTCCTGATGCACCCCTGCTCTCTTACCATGAGGTTTTGTTCTATTCAACGATATGCTCTGTGAAGTGGACACAACACAAGATATTCTTTCATGGTGTAATTCAAAGTTTAACCTTGCAAGACGTGATTTGTATGCAAGCGTGATGATTGCGGTTAAGTAACCCTTCACGCTTCTATAATAAGTTTTGGCCGACGGCGCTGCAACAGTGCAGTGCAAAATTACAAGTTGAAGTAAACAGTTTAGCCAATTTCTTGTTTGCAAGGGGTAGAGATCAGTGACTCCATTTAGGGCACACATCGATTTGAATACTTTTACTTCTCGGTGCACTCTTTTAACGAGCTAGTTAGGTGTGTTAAGAGACATGATTGGTCAGAATATTTCACGAGCAGCTACTCTGATGTCATAAAAACTGTTGATCTGGGTATGTTGAAATGAGGACCTGCATAAGGAGATATCTTTTAATATAAAAATTCTCTTTGCTTTGGAGCACACTTATAGACAGGCATCGCAGTGGGTAGCATTATTGCTTCACAGCTAGAAGGTAGCTGGTTCGAGTCCCATCTGGGTCAGTTGGCCTCACTGTGTGAAGTTTGCATGTTCTCCCCATTTTCCTGTGGATTTCTTCCGGGCACTCCAATTTCCCCCACAGTCCAAAGACATGCGGTATAGGTGAATTGAATAAGCTAAACTGGCTGCATAGTGGATGTGAGTGTGTTTATGGGTGTTTCCCAGTTTTGGGTTATGGCTGGAAGGGCATCCGCTGTGTAAAACACATGCTGGATAAGTGTCGACCCCTGATTAATAAAGGGACTAAGCCGAAAATAAAATAAATAAATGAACTGAGTTACTCCCTAAAAAAGTGACCAGTTGCGTTACGTAGTTACTTTAATGGAAAGTATGCATTACTTAATGCATTGCCATGTTACTTTTGAGTTACTTTTTGTGTTACTCTTTCTTACTTTTTTTCTGTAATTAACAACACACTGTATAACCTTTATTTACCTTAATAATTTGGATAATTTTATCTTCTGAGTACTTCCTGAGCCCAGAGCTCTACATGCCATATATACAGATTAATGTTTAACAAATAAATGTTTTTGATGCTTTTATACTTTTTTTTTATCTTATTAGTGAAGTAAAATGAGCATTGAGACAATCCTTTTTTACTTTTCTTCCATGCATTAAGAAAAATGAGAATACTTCAAACACAAAAATGTAAGGCTCTGCCACCTTGGTTTCTGTTTGTTTTTGCAGGGAGAAAATTCTCGCATTTAGTGCATGTTCAATGTTAATTTGAATTCAGCAATACATTTTTTAAAAGAGAATTAATTAACTCGTGTAAAAATTGTTAAAAAGTAATTCAAATATTATTACTTATTTTTTAAGTAGTTCACTACTTTATTCGTTACTTAGAAAAGTAATATTATTACATAACTTGCGTTACTTATAATGCGCTACCCCCAACACTGCCTATAGATAACATTTAGGCTAACGTATTAATAATAAAACCATAAAAAATAATATTGATTTCAGGGGGGCTTTTATCTATTCAAACAGGATTAAGTAGTAATGTATTATAGTTTACTCTCTAATTTTGATCATATTATATGCAACAAGCTTATGAGACACATAGACCAAAAAAAGAATAGTTTACAGAAAAAAACGTTACTATTTACCTACCCTTAATGTTCCTTGCATACAGTAGTCAATAGTTACAGCCAGCTTTCCAGCTTTCTTTGAAATGTTTTCTTTTGTGTTCAACAGAAGAAAGAAACTCAAACAGGTAAAGTGTGAGTAAATGATGACAGAATTTTCAGTTTTGGGTGAATTATCTCTTTAAAAGATAGTCATTCATTCATTCATTTTATTATCTTTTCGGCTTAGTCCGTTTATTAATCAGTTGTCGCCAGAGCTGAATGAACTGCCAATTTATCCAGCATATGTTTTACACAGCGGTTGCTATTTCAGCTGCAACCCTGTGAAACACCCATACACACACTCACATAGACTATACGGCCAGTTTAGCCCATTTGATTCACCTATACTGCATGTCTTTGGACTGTGGGGGAAGCTGGAGTTCCCTGAAGAAATCCACGCAAACACAGCGAGAACAAGGGGCCAACTGACCCAGCCTGGACTCGAACCAGCGACCTTCTAGCTGTGAGACAATTATATACCCACTGTGACAATTTACTTTATTCAGTTCACCTATACCGCATGTCTTTGGACTGTGTGGGAAACCAGAGCACACAGAGAAAGTTCACGCGAACACAGGGAGAACATGCAAACTTCACACAGAAATGACAACTGGACCAGCTCGGGCTCTAACCAGCAACTTTCTTGCTGTGAGGCAACCTATTTTGTTAATTTGTATGAGTACAGTATACAGAAGCATACAGTAGATTTATTTGTCCCAAATCCTTCCATAAGCAAGTTCAAAGATAAGTTAAGATGAACACATTGTTCTACTTAGTTTTTTTTTTAAACAAACCACGTGTGTTGTTTTAATGTGCGTACATTGTGATGTCTTGTATAGTCCACTAGAGGACAGTGCTGTAATCTGCTAAACCTAGGCTTATGCAAGAGCTTTAGGTTTCAACAAAATAATAATTAAAATCATTACACTAGACAATGCAGACCAGTCTGATACATGTTTATGATGCATGCTAATTCAGATTCCTTAATATGTCGATTAAAGATGCTTAGGTCATGTGACAGCTCTCGTTATATCCTTGAGCTTTGGGGATTAAATCAACCTACTTTTACTTAATTAGATAGTGATTTGTCTTTTGTGTAATGTGCTGTCTTTAATTTTAGACAATCAGGGTCAAATTAGTTTCTTAGTATAGCATATATGGCAATGCGCAATAGAGTTCAGTGCCTTTGGTTGTTACTTTTTTTTTTATCTGGGACAGTCAGTGAATTCATGAGACTCTCACTGAAGCTTATTTCCAACATGGTATATATACAAACTAACAAAAAAGGAAATAGGATTTTTTCTTAGATGACTGACTGGAATCTGTTTCATCTTAGCAGTTCTGTGTTTATATTTCCCAATTTTTCCAACTCTAACATTATTCTCAGAGTTGCAGGTTTATCTCACAATTTTGACTTTTTACCTGACTTGAAGATTATTTGACAATTCAGAGTTCAGATATTTTTTATTGCAAATTTGCCTATAACCATTGCCCATAACAACAACTTTTATCACAATTATGTTTTGTTTTTGTCAAAATTAGACATCTCTCCAACACTTTTTTCCCTTATAATACCGAGCTTCTTTACTATTTTGACAAGTGTCTTTTTTTAATTTTATTTTATTCAATTATTTGTTTTACACCTTTACGAGTGTCTTTTTTTCTGTTAAACACAAAAGGAGATATTTTAAAGGAAGCTGGAAACATGTAATCGTTGACTTTCAAAGTATTTGGTTTTCTTACTATGTTAGTCACAGGTTTTCAGCTTTCTTCAAAATATCTTTTTTTGTGCGTTCAACAGAATAAAGAAACTCATAAAAGTTTGGAACCACTTGAGAGCGGTTAAATAGTGAGTGAGATTTAATTTATGAGTGAACTACCACTTTAACTTCATAATGTATGAGTTAACTCGGCAGAATTAGACGTTCTTTGACTTTTTCCACTTATAGTTTCACAATTTTAGTTCTCACATTTTTCCCACAATTCAGACTTTTTTAAAGTTTATATTTCACAATTTTGACATTTTCACACAACAGTGAAATGTTAGCTTAGTTTATATTTGGCAGAGAAACACAGGGTTGTGAGAAAAATGTCAGAACTGTGGTACAGAAAGCACCCCCCCCCCCCACAAATCTCTCAGAATTGCGAGTTTATCATCACAATTGCAATTTTGTCTTTTGTCCTGAAATCTTCAACTTTGTCAATTTGGTAATTTGTTACTTCATTATTTTATCTTTTCTGCATTTTAATTCTCACCCTTTTTCCTTTTCAAACTTCAAAAAGGAAAGTCAAAAATACTTTAAGTTTTTTTATTGGGTGACCCATACAAGCTTTCACAGACTTTCTAGCATCCATCAAACAGAAGTTCAAATTGTTCTTGATATCACAAGATACTGCTATCCAGCTGATATAAAACAACTTTCAGCACTGTTGAACTAACACTGATAAGATTTAACTGCAGCCACAAACAACAAGGCCATCAAAGCTCTGATTAAAGTCAGTCAAGAAACCTTCAGCCAACTCTTTTCACTCCAAACCCAATAAAGAACACACTAGAGCAACACAATGATCCTCGGCCACCGCGTGGGCCCCTTGCATCCTTACCTCCAAAACCCTATCAGTAAATGTGCATGGCAAACAATAACAGACCTTCTCTCCTTCTTCACCCATTCCCCGGTGGGTGTTTTTTTATAACCACACCCACTTCCTCCATTGTGGGAGGATCTTTCCAAAAGCAACATCACTGCATTCCTGGCCCGTTTGCACTGTGCGTCCCGTGGCCAGACTGCAAACCTCAACTGTTTCTATGGTGCTACATCAGAGGCCAAAGAGCAGCCAATCAGACGGCTCGTGTGGGAGCATGTGGGTTGAGAGAGTGAGTTGCTGAACTTACTTTTGGTTTGCTGTGGAGCTGCTGCAGGGAGGAGGACAGAGAGCTCTTCACTCAGACAAGAGGAGAGGAGAACTCATTATTTTCAATGGAATGACGACTAGTTTCTGTCCTGAGTCAGTGTGGTTGGTGTGCCTTTGAAGCTATTGAGATCAATCACTTCCATTTGTATTGTGATACATCAGTTTCTTCATGTTTTATGGGTGGGAGGTGAGCAAACAAGGAGGAAGGGTCAGAAAGAATTAGTTTTTGACATCTGGACAGAACGTGAGCCGTGGAGAGAAGATTGAGTTGCCATGGCTGATAATGTTATTGAAGAGAGCGGTAATTACCCTGGAAAGGATGAGCTGGACTGGGGATATGAAGAAGGTAAGGACTTTGAGAGAATTAGTCCCTAATTGTGCTCTCTGTGAAATATGAAACTTTATTGTTACACCCATGGTCAGGAATTAGTCTATAAACAAACCTGTCTCAGTTTGGCTTAAATGAAAAGAAGTGTAAGTGGTTGAATATTGTACACTACTGAATACATAAATACATAAAGCATATTAGGTAACACTGATGGTCATTTAATAAGCAGTTTTTATGTTAAAAAAGGCCTTTTTTCATATTTTCAGAAATACAAATTTAGTAACCAGATTAACTCTATCGCTGTTTGTGTAGTCGTCAAAAAAAAAAAGATTTTATTTAAGTGAAACTATTGTACATTTAAAAAATTATATGACAAAGTAATGACTATAAATGTTTTTACAAATATATAAATGTTTTAACTTAATATTTTTTGTTTGATTTATGTAAGTTGAGATGACTAGAAAAATTAATTTATTAACTAACTAAAATTAACTTAGCTATAATTAGTAGAGCAAGGTTTTTTTTTACAGTCTACTGTATTGAAATTTATGTTATTATTATTTTTATAGCCTTTTTATTAATTATATAAGTTTTTTGGTAACACTTTACAATAATGTTCATTAGTTAATGCATTTACAAACATGAACTAATCATGAACAACACATGTACAGCATTTATTAATCATAATTGAACATTTTCTAATGCATTATTAACATCCAAGTCCATGCTTGTTAACATTAGGTAATGCACCATGAGGTAACATAAACTAACAATGAACAACTGTATTTTCATTAACTAACGTTAACTAACATGAACAAATACTGTAGTAAATGTATTGTTCATTGTTTTGTTCATGTTAGTAAATGCATTAATTCACATTAACTAATGAGCCTTATTGTAAAGTGTGACCAATTATATTTATTTTGTAGTTATTCCGTTATCCATTTATATAATATCAGCCATTATCTGAGCATAGATCTGAAAAATAAAAATTAAAAAGCTGTAAATATTGAATACTTTAATGCACATGTGTAGTGTGCTGTATGTAGTGCACATATAACAGTTTACTGTATTTAAATTTATGTTATTATTATTTCAAAGCATTTTTATTATTTTTGTTATTTATATTTACTTTATTTATGCCGTTATCTCTCTCTCTCTCTCTCTCTCTCTCTCTCTCTCTCTCTCTCTCTCTCTCTCTCTCTCTCTATATATATATATATATATATATATATATATATATATATATATATATATATATATATATATTTATACAACAGTTCTGTGTGGTTCTAAAATCTGATTGGCTGATAGCCATGCGATATTCTGCAATATCAGAACTCCTACAGCCTCTTTACCCTTTGTGTATTAATCCGCCCACATACAGCCAGCAAAAAGCAGACACTACAGATCTAAAGTTTAAAAGATGCACACTCAACTGTTTAACTGTCAGCTTATGATTTGAATCCAGAAGAAAGTAGTTCCTCATACAAAAGGGTTTTTGAGACTCTCCATGTTTGATTTTGTTTTTATATACACAATTATGCCGTCAAACTGTTGTATAAACGCAATATCACATTCGTAGCAGTGCGATACGGCTGTATATCGGCACTGGTGGGGGCACTAACGCACGTCTCTCACCAGTGCCGATATACAGCCATATCGCACTGCTACTCGTGTGATATTACTGTGATATATATATATAAAACCACTTTCTGTGCACTGCTGTAAATGTGTGATGAGAAACTGTTGTAAATGCACATATTTAGTTACCGTATTTAGTGCACATGTAACAGTTTACTGTATTTAAATGTATGTTATTATTATTATTATTATTATTATTATTATTATTATTATTATTATTATATTGCATATTTATTAATATTATCAATTATATTTATTTTGTGGTTATTCTGTTATCCATTTATGTAATATTATCCACTTTCTGAGCATCTAAAAAATAAAAGTTTAGACTGTTGGAAATGTTAAAGACTTTAGTGCACATATTTAGTTTACTGTCTTTAGTGCACATACAATTGAAGTTAGAATTATTAGCCCCCCGTTTATTTTTTCCCCCAATTTCAGTTTTTTCAACACATTTCTAAACAAAATAGTTTTAATAACTAATTTCTAATAATTTATTTTATCTTTGCTTGACAGAACATAATATTTTACTAGATATTTGTTAAGACACTTTTATACAGCTTGAAGTGATATTTAAAGGTTTAACTAGGTTAATTAGGCAGGTTAGGGTAATTGGGCAATGAACTGTATAATGATGGTTTGTTCTGTAGACTATCAAAAAATATAGCTTAAAGGGGCTAATAATTCTTACCTTTAAATGGTTTTAACACAAATTAAACTACTTTTATTTTACCCGAAATGAAACAAATGACTTTCTCCAGAAGGAAAAAAAAATCATCAGACATACTGTGAAAATTCATTGCTCTGTTAAACATCATTAGGGAAATATTTAAAAATTAGCAAAAATTTTAAGGGGAGCTAATAATTCTGACTTCAACTGTATAACAGTTTACTGTATTTCAATGTATTTTATTATTATTATTATTTTATAGCGTTTTTATTAATTTAATCATTTAAATTTATTCTGTAGTTATTCTGTAATCCATTTATATAATATTAGCTATTATCTGAGCATAGATCTAAAAATAAAAGCTTAAACTGTTGTAAATTTTGAACACTTTAGTGCACATATTTAGTTTACTGTATTAAGTGCACATATAACAGTTTACTGTATTTAAATGTGCTGTTATTATTATTTTAGAGAATTGTTATCAATTTAATCAATTATATTTATTCTGCAGTTATTTTGTTGTCCATTTATATAATTTTAACCATTATCTGAGTATAGATCTGAAAAATAAAACTTAAATGTTGAATACTTTAGTGTACATATTTCGTTTACTGTATTTAGTGCACATTTAACAGTTTACTGTATTTCAATTTGTTACAATTCTTGTATAGTGTTTTTTTTAATTAATTTTATTCATTACATTCATTCTGTAGTTCAGGGGTTCCCAAACTTTTCAGCCCGCGACCCCCAAAATGACAATGCCAGTGACTCGTGACCCCCAATATTCTCTGAGGTGGTGGTTATAAATACAGAAACCTTTAATGCAATGACGCGCACTAACACACCAATAGACCCAAGTCTATTTTTTTTATTTTTATTTTTTATGTATGTCAGTGCTGTAAATGGGCTAGAAAGTTTAACCTGGTGTTACAAAATCTGCTGCATCTGACAGTATTGCTGTGTCTTTAGTATAATGTAATTACTCGAGAAGTCGCAATCCAATAGAACTAGTAACTATAAGCTACTATAGTAACTATAGTTTATAGTAACTATAAACAACTATTTTTTTTCTCTTCAGTAGGTTTTTGATAAAATACAGAAAGTCTTAAGGTTTAATAAAAATTTATTGATTTTTAAAAATCACCTGGCGACTCCCCTTTATTGTCACGCGACCCCTCGGGGGGTCCCGACCCCCACTTTGGGAACCTCTGCTGTAGTTAATCAGTAATCCATTATATAATATTAACCACTTTTGAGCAGATCTTAAAATTAAAACAGACTGTTGTAAATACTTCTTTACTTTGGAACACAGGTTTTTGTTAGGCCTTTTTTTTTTTGAAGATGTCACTTGGAAGATTATTACAGATGTGGATTAAAAAGATGAAATAAAAAAAATCATCACATTTACTTTCCTTCCTTCATCATTAGACATCACAGTAGAATAAACCACCATATAAAGCCAGTACTTTCAGACCCCCCCCCCCCCCCCAAAAAAAAAAAACATTTTCCATTAGTTTTTAATTTTAAAACTGTGAAAACAAAAGAAGATGTAAATCTAAAGTAAAGTGATCTAAGTAAGTTATGTTTCAAGTCATTCTATTTTCCAAACAGCATCAAAAAGTTAATTCAGTAAAATGAAAAAGTTAAAGCACTTGTTTTAAACTAAAACATTTTTTGAGCCATGTATTTTCTCTAATATTGGTAGTTTTGTAAAGTTTTCTTCACATAGTGAGCTTTCAGATAACAATGCACACACATGCGAGGACAGGAAGACAGTGCAATACATACAGATGGAGAGAAAGAAAAGCAGTGAAGAAAAAAAAATGAGCACATCCTGTATCCCCCTGTGTCTGCTATTCCTGCTGGAGCCCTCAGTAATGACTTTGAGGCACTGGAGCTCTGGCAGCCTGCTTTTAGTTTCAACACGGATGAAGAAATGAACCTCTGTTAGCAACACCAAATATTTCATATAGCTACACACAACTGAACCGACACTCAGTAACACTATTCAAAAGTTCGATTCAAGGTTGAGCAGCATAGCAAGGACACTCTTATCGTACGTTTACAAGCAAGATAAACATTCTTTGATTGCTGCTTCTTAATCAAATATTATCATCATCATCATTGAAGAGCTGATTGAATGACTGGTTTTGGGTTTTTATAAATGAATCCAGGTGTTGAATGGGGTCTTCTGTTTCCTGAGGCCAATGGAGAGTACCAGTCCCCTATAAACCTCAACTCACGCGAGGCTCGCTATGACCCGCAGCTGCTGGACGTGGGGCTCAACCCAAACTATGTGGTCTGCCGCGACTGTGAAGTCATTAATGATGGTCACACTGTGAGGATCATGCTGAAATCCAAATCTGGTATGACATGCTGAAACCTATGTGTGTGTTTTTGAATGTTAGAGAGCAGTTGAGTGACTCTATTTTCTCACCCTCATGTTGTTCAACACTCTTAGGTGTCAGTAGTTTCACACTGGAATGCCAGAAACAGTTGACCATGATCAGAAAAATGAAAAAAGGGCTATAAAAGCAGCCCATGCATAGCTTATGCTTGACTTTGAGAGTGAAGATAGTGATGAATGATTGCATTGAAATATCTTAAATGTTGTTATTGTTTAGTTTGTTTTATTTTTGAAGGTTGATGAGTAATATTGCACCCAAAATAATACACGTTTAGCATTTATGTTCCATGAAAAAAATATCTTAGTGTATGCCCGTAATTATGCATTATATAGTTCAAATAGATAAATTTTGTGTTCCATTAGGATATTTTATAAATTTCCTTTATAAACTTGGACACTTTAAATGTGATTTTTTTTTTTTTGAACACTCAAATTTTAGAATACCAATTTTTTTCTTTTAGATGATATATAAATCTCAATTTCAGATGATACAAGGTAAAAGAGGCCAGGAATAAGTAAGTTTGATAGAGTATTTTTTCAGGGACAGTTCTTTTTAAGGACGGCATGGTGGCTCTGTGGTTAGCACTGTCACCTTACAGCAAAAAGCTCACTGGACTTTTTGAGTCCCGGCTGGACCAGTTGGCATTTCTGTGTGGAGTTTGCATGTTCTTTCTGTGTTGGCGTAGGTTTCCTTTGGGTGCTCTTGTTTCCCCCAAAGACATGCGCTATAGGTAAATTGGGTTAACAAAACTGGCCTTAGTGTATGGTTGTGTGAATGTGAGAGTGTATAGGTGTTTTACAGGACTGGGTTGCGGCTGGAAAGAATGGCTGTGTAAAACATATACTGGAATAGTTGGCGGTTCATTCTGCTGTGGCAACCTCTGATAATCAGAGACTAAGCTGAAGGAAAATGAATGAATGAGTTCTTTTTAATGAAAAAAACATTAAAGATTTTTTAAAAAGAAATTTAAAACGTTTTATTTTTATTATATTATGATTATGTTATGCTATTGTTTATTAAAGGTGATAAGAAGATGAAATTTTCAAAATTCTCAAAAAATTTTTTGGTTATGTTTATGCTGTAACACTTTGTTATAAACAGTCTGCATGTATTTATGTGCCATAATAGCTAGCTATCTAAACTTCACCCACCAGGTTTTGTAAATAGACAGCAAACCATGCCCAGATGAAGATGCTCACAATATCCCATTTTCAGAAGAGGCAACAGCGAAAATGATCAGTATTAAATGTAAAAGTAATGTCCCAGAAAGAGAAAAAAATGTGCGCAAAACATTTTTCTTTGCTGGACTGCCTTATGACCTCAATCAATGTGAAGCTGAACTCTTAAATGTAAAGGATGCAGCTATACCTATAGGCAGGGCTTGACATTAACTTTTTTGATCAGAAGCCACTGTGGCTAGTATAGATTTCCAACATTACTAGCCACTTGTCAGTTTCACTAGCCACACTTTTGTTGTTGGGAAAATATATTTTTATATGCATAAATTTGACTATGACATGTTAAAATTACTTGATTTATATGTTGTTTCAACACCGATAAATCCGTTTGGATGAGACCACTACAAGTTCACAATGCGGGCTCTCTGCGTTGTCTGCTGAAGCGAGTCGGCATTGTGAAGTCCACATGTGAAGCCCGGCGTTGTGAAGATGTCCACATGCCTCCTCATTCTTTTCACTTTTTGTGTGTGTGATGTATGAGCTTGTAGTAGGTCATTCTGGGTACTCCTTACATACTGTTTTTTGAATGCTATGAATTCGGACATACTATTCGGCTCTTATGCTGTTTATAGCATACTATATAATATGGAAGTATGCGATTTCAGATGCAGCTAGACTTTTCATTGAGACCCTGAAGTATCATATCATCTTGTCTATATTGGGCATCCAATTGAAGAGTACTAGAAATAAGCAATAACTTTAAAATAGTCTTACTCATTCTCATAAATGAAGTGTCAAGTAAATGAAATGATTTGACTTTATTTTACTCTAATAGCCTTATATAGTTTTAATATATAGAATGGTTAAAAGACATAAATCTGCTGTGTGTGGGAAACCATATATGCTGCCTGTGTATTGAGCTTGTTTTCTGTCTTTTCTCTGTATGTAATGTCAGTTGTTACGGGAGGTCCTCTCCCCAGTGACCATGAGTATGAGCTGAGCGAGGTGCGCTTTCACTGGGGCAAAGAAAACCAGAGAGGATCTGAACACACTGTCAACTTCAAGGCTTTTCCAATGGAGGTCAGTGTCACTCCGCTATTTCTGTCACGTCATCAGTCACTCATCCATCCTGATCTCTAAAACAATCTAGTTTCACACTACACACCAAAGCACATATTCATTTAGAGAGCCCTATTTACACGCCACCAATTTTCACACTGCATAAGCAAACAGCATGCTGAAAATGTGCTGCAAAACTTGAAACAATTGTATATCCTTGATACAATGAGCCTCGTTTCCTGACTTGCATGTTACCACAAAATTGGACTGCATGTCTGCTACTGCATGTCTGATTTTTAGCTACAAATGCACTTCAATCCTTGTCAAAAACAGTAACAGCACACACTCTGATATGGGATTTGCCATCAAGCGATCTATTCCCATCACTTGCCCCTGGCACCTGCTCTCCTAATCCTGATCTTCTGTACACAATGAAAAAGATAAGAGCCCGTTTTCAATGTGTTACCATGTTTGTCAACCAGTTACCATGTCACGTTTCCTTAAGCTGTTGGCACAACTTCGAGTCAAACCAGTCCTTTAGCAGGATGTAGATAATCAATACCTTCATAATTTTGCATATGTTAATTTCAGAGTTCAGTTTCAGTGCAAATCTCTCAATGAGTAATCTATATCTTTCACAGCTTCATCTAATACACTGGAACTCTACATTATTCAACAGTGTGGAGGAGGCCATGGGCAAGAAAAGAGGCATTCTCATCATCGCCCTGTTTGTGCAGGTATCACACTGAATGGCCTAAGCAGATATGTAAAAAAACAAGCTATAAAAAAACTGTTAATCATGGTCTAAATATAAAAAGATGAAATGGTCACTGGTGATTTGTATTGGTGTGTTCAAGTCATGTCCGGTTGTATTTTTATGAGTTGTAATTACAAGAAGGAAGTGAGATTTGCTTTAAGCCCCAGGTCTCAGAACTGAGGCATGTTGTAAGGAACCATGTTGAATGACATGGAAATGTAGAAGTTCAAACAATGAGTATGTTTACATGGACACCAATAATTAGATTTTAATATGATTAAGACAATACTCTTAATAAGAGTCTAGCATGTAAACAGTGCTCTTTGATTACCAGATTTTTGAAACTCTATTGTATTTGTTCTGATTTTCAAATTATTGTTTGTTTTCTGACCTGTGAGTGTCTGACCAAAATTGGAAGTCATAGAGACATAAAAAATGGCCGGATAGTCCTAAATGTCCCTCAATACTCAGGTGTACATACACACCAAATTTAGCATGTGCCAAAGGAATGCATGGCAAAATTAGAATTTAATTTCATCAAATGGTTTGGAACATAGAGCTTAAATTAGATTCCTAGTCTGTTTCTCAATTCCAAGAACGCAGAGAACGGACTTGCATTTGTTACATAACCAGCAATCTGTTCCTGAAAGATCGCTGGCATACTACACATGTCATTCATGAACTACATATCTCAGCATGCCTTTGCACAAACCAGTCACCATTAATCACACACAGCTGAATATCGTCATCATCAATTGTTTGGACTATTTATACACATTGCACACACCAGTCAATGTGGAATCTTTGTTTGTCAGTACCTGTATGGTTTCAGTGAGTGTCGTCCTGTTTAGTTTGTCTAGTTATGTTTTGATGATTGTTTCGTAACTTTTTGTACTTTGATCATCGCTTTGTTTTTGCATTTTTCGATGCCCTTCATGATACCTGAGTTCTTGTTTTTTGACCTAATTTGTTTTTGCCTGCACGAATAATCTTTTTTCATTAAAAATTGCATTTGGATCCAACCTCTTTTCTTCACTCCCTTGACATCCGGTGACAGCGTTCTTGTGGAGACCGGTCTTGCCAGGTGTCCTCGGAAGAATGAACTCAGGAGACCGCGAGGACAGAGAATGCGTCCTTTGGGAAATGGGATGCTGCGTTCTTCCTGATGGTCACGTGACCTTCATGCATTTTAAATGGAAATCATTTAAACATTACAGCATTTATACAACGATTTATTGTTTTCCCTTTTCTTCAAAATATATACTTTGCATAAAAACATTATAAATATACTCTGCACAATATAAATAAAACAAATTTTAATTCGAATTTCAGCAAACAAACACCCTTAATGTGTTTATTCCTTTTTTAAGATATTCATGTTAATGTTTATTTTCACCGTTTCATTTAGGAAAACTCCTGAGGTAAATAAGTGATATCTCTGAACTTTAATAATAAATCTAAATTAAATGCTGCGCTTCATACCTCCATTCGCAATGACTTCTGGGACTTCCAGAGAGAGTTCGGTGCTCAAATCTGCATCAGTGCGTCCTCGATATCATGATCACATCAGGGAAGTTTCACGCGTCCAACACGAGGACACAAGACCGCTGAAGAACGCATATTGAGAAACAGCCCTAGAGTGCTGTAGCCTGCACAGTTTTGATCCAGCCCTAATCAAACACAGCTGATCCAACTAATCAAGGTGTTTAAGACGAGAGACTATTAAGCAGGTGTGAGTTGGAGGTGATTGGAGCTAAACTCTGCAGCACTGTGGGCCTCCAGCAATTGAGTTTGAGAACATTGGTTTAGAACAGGGATGCCCAAACTTGGGCTGTTTCTCAATATGCGTTCTTCAGCGGTCTTGCGTCCTCGTGTTCTCGTGAAACGTCATCATCAGCTGCCTAAATTCAGTTCCAATACTCAAGACAGCAAGTACGGAGGACGCGTGAAACTTCCTGGATGTGATCTTGATATCGAGGACGCACTGATGCAGACTTGAGCACCGAACTCGCTCTGGAAGTCCCAGAAGTCATTGCGACTGGAGGTGGGAAGCGCAGCATTTTGTTTAGATTTATTATTAAAGTTCAGAGATTTAACTTATACCTCAGGAGTTTCACTAAATGAAACGGTGAATATAAACATTACCATGGACATCTTAATAAAGGAATAAACACATTAAGGGTGTTTTTTTTTTGCTGAAATTCGTATTAAAAACTGTTTTATTTATATTGTGCAACATATATTTATAATGTTTTCAGTCATAGTATATATTTTAAAAGGGGAAAAACAATAAATCGTTGTATAAATGCTGTAATGTTTAAATAATTTACCATTTAAAACACGTGAAGGTCATGTGACCATCAGGAAGAACGCAGCATTTCAATTCTCAAAGGACGCGTTCTCTGTCCTCACGGTCTCTTGAGTTCGTTCTTCCGAGGACACCCGGCAAGACCGGTCTCCACAAGAACACAAGTCCGTTCTCTGCGTTCTTGGAATTGAGAAACAGCCTTGGTCCTGGAGGGTCTGCGTCCGGCAGATTTTAGCTCCAACTTGTCTCAAAACATCTGCAAGGATGTTTCTAGAAGCCTTGTAAAGCAGTGGTCACACTGCACTTTTCTCCCCATAGACTTCCATTCATACGCACATGAATGCGTCAGAGCGGAACGGAAACACAAGCTTGTGCGACAAGTTTCGCAGTTCGCTGCATTTGAAAGTTCAAGCTTGGTGAACTCAGATCTGCGAAATCTCATCACATGATTGGGTGAGACCAATCCAAAATCAAAACATGACCTCTCTGGACAGGAATTTAAAACATGGACCAATCGCTAGCTTTTTTAAAAAAAATATCTAATCATCTAATCCTGCCCCTTTTCACAGTGCTGTACTGTAAAGCTGCGGTCACATTAGAGTTTGAGCATGCGATATTCTGACGTGCGGCACTGCGGAAAGGGGCGGGATTAAACAAGAATATTAGACATTTGAAAAAGCGAGTGATTGCTCTAAACAAAGACAGGCACAAAATGCACATTTTCAAAGCCGAATTTCTGACTTTAGCATTGTTTTTCAGATAAGCTAGAACGTTCACTTAGCATGTTTCTCAAATATCTGCAAACATATTATGGTATTTTTATGCTTTAGAAAAGTCAAAAACTTAACAAAACGCACTTTGCACACTGTTATGAATCATTCTGTTGATGGGAAGTAAAAATCCTGTTTAATGTTTGAATTTATGGAAACAATTACTGTTTCTAGGAGAAACTGAACTGACCATATGTCCTGCTCAGCTGACACCGCTGCTCTAATTTACCCTTTTCAGGTTGGGAAGGAACATCTTGGTCTGAAGGCCATCACAGACGTCCTGCAGGACCTGCAGTATAAGGCAAGCAGAAGAGCAGCTTTAGTAAACACAACACATCCCCTTGTGACCTAAAATGTTTCTTTTGTTTGTACAGGGGAAGACTAAAATAATTCCATGTTTTAATCCCAACACATTACTCCCTGGTAAATGATTTCTTCATTAATAATCCATGAGAGTGGTATTTGCATCTTTTTGCATGTTTTTGTTCTTGATGTTTTCTGACTAGTTAAAGTTTATCAGTTTGTATCTGACTGCCTCTGTTGCTATGTTTACACACTCAGACCCTCTATTAAGAGATTACTGGGTGTATGAGGGCTCTTTAACCACCCCGCCCTGTAGTGAGAACGTCACCTGGATTCTGTACCGTTACCCTTTGACCATCTCTCAGATGCAGGTGATGCCTATACAAATATTATTGGGTTGTTGACTTGACTTTGCATTTTCACTGTCACACTTGAAAAAAATGAATGTAATTAGTACTGCGATCATTTTCTTGCATGAAAACTTGAAAATGTGTACATTTTTGAGCCAAATCTCTGGCATTCCACTGAAAATATTGTTTGTTTAGTTGTAGGACCTCATTTAAGCTCATGTGACCTCCTTTGAAGCCCATGACATGCACATGTTAAGTGTTTGTCTCAGAATTTCTCACATATTTACCTTTTTGGAACCATTATAAAATAGTTTAAAAAGTTAAATGTTTTGTTGTCCTTTGGTGTGACTCCCCTTTTATTAAAACAAATCTAACAAATTCATCATGTTACTGAGAAAAAATATTATTGCTAATTTCATGTAAAACAAATAGCACTATATGAAGATATAAGTGTCCAACAGTAAAGATAAGTCACGCTCATGATATTTGTACATTATAAAGAGTTGTTTTTCTTCATTTTTGCTATGTTACACCATATTGAATATTTAAGATACAATTCAGTAAAAGTGAATCTAATAAAGAAAAAAAAGCTGAAGTTAGTGACTCATAATTTTTAGTGAGGTGCTATGCAGGTAAACCTAGTGATAGACACTAGAGGTCATAGTCTTTAGCCTCCTTGTTAGAGCAACTGACTCCGATGCAAGGAATCGCTGGTTCAATCCCAGCTCAGACTGGTTTGGGAGCTGTAGGACTGGTGGGTAACACGTAGCATAGGATGGGAGTGAGGTTTAGGGGGTAAGTGTAACGGAGGCCAGCTAGAGAAGTGCTATACATGTAAACCTCACTCCTGACCTCTAAAGGTGCTCTAGCAACAGATGCTAGACGCCATGGTCTTTAGTCTCCATGTTATAGCAACCAACTTCCATGCAAAGAATTGCCAGTTTGATGTATGAATGTTTTCCAGAGATGGGTTGCAGCTGGGGGGGCATCCGCTGTGTAAAACATGTGCTGGATAAGTTGGCGGTTCATTCCGCTGTGGTGACCCCAGATTAATAAAGGGACTAAGCTGAAAAGAAAATGAATGAATGAATAAATGTGTCTACATTTTCTATTTGTAAATCTTAATTGAAGATGGTTTCATCTGAATATACATGTCTCTGACATTACCAAAAGTCTATGACTCTGCTAAAATCTCTCTCTCACTCTCTCTGTCGGTATACACGCTGCATATATGGTGGTCCTATTGTCCTATCTAACTAGTTCTTTCGAGTACACAGAAGGGGAAATCAGAACCCGACTTTGACGTGTCTTACACAGAATGGGGTTTACCACAGTAATGTAACGGTAAAGAACAATATATGGCATTTATCTGCATCTTTGATCTCAGTGACTGGCAGAGCACAATACTTTCAAGTAAAGGCCAGTCATATACTGAATATTATGGAAAGGTCAGACTTGAAAGCTAGTCAGCGTCTTGCCTGTGTTCGATGACTGTAATAACATTTTCTATATAAATAGTTTCCTTCTTTGATTAATGGATATGGTTTTCCCAGATTGAATTTGTACAGAATACTGAAATGACCCAGCTTATGTTATTACTTTAAAAACAAATACACCATACTATGAAAAAAAGGAAGTTATGATAACAGACAACAGAGTAATAATAATAGCATTATAGAGAAAGAAAAGTAAAAATATAAAAATTATTTAGTTTTCTCATGTTTCTGGAAAAGCTCACACCTAGGGTTCAAATTCAACACTCACACTAAAATTGACCAAAAAAGTGCAAATAATAAACTGAACAGAGTTACTCACTGCCTAATAGGTCATTTACAATGAATAGTATGAAACATAGTCATAGATTTGCTGATGTCAGAGATGTGTATTTTTCAGACCAATCCATCTCCTATTAACTTTTACTAATTGAAAATGTATACACAGTTGCAAATTATATTTTTCATAAACCTTTAAATAATATACATTTAAGTACCTACAGTTGAAGTCAGAATTATTAGCCCCCCTGAGTTATTAGACTGCTTGTTTATTTTTTCCCTAATTTCTGTTTAATGGAAAGCAGATTTTTTTCAACACATTTCTAAACATAATCATTTAATAACTCAGCTCTAATAACTAATTTATTTTATATATTTTTTGCCATGATGACAGTAAATAATATTTGACTAGATAGTTTTCAAGACACTTCTATACAGCTTAAAGTGACATTTAAAGGCTTAACTAGGTTAATTAGGTTAACTAGGCAGGTTAGGGTAATTAGGCAAGTTATTGTATATCGATGGTTTGTTCTGTAGATTATCGAGGAAAAATTAAGCTTAAAGGGGCTGATAATTTTGTACCCTAAAATGATGTTTAAAAAATTAAAAACTGCTTTTATTCTAACCATATTAAAACTAATTAGACTTTTTTTTTCCTTGCTCTGTTAAACATCATTTGGAAAATATTTTAAAAAGAAGAAAAACATTCGAAGGGGGCTAATAATTCTGACTTCAACTGTAAATTAAAACATAAAGAATTTCTTGATGGGCGAAGCAGTGGCACAGTAGGTAGTGCTGTCCCCTCACAGCAAGAAAGTCTCTGGGTCGCTGGTTCGAGCCTCGGCTCAGTTGGCGTTTCTGTGTGGAGTTTGCATGTTCTCCCTGCGTTCACGTGGGTTTCCTCCCGGTGCTCCGGTTTCCCCCACAGTCCAAAGACATGCAGTACAGGTGAATTGGGTAGGCTAAATTGTCCGTAGTGTATCCACACAGAAACGCCAACTGAGCCGAGGCTCGAACCAGCAACCAACCAGCGACCTTCTTTCTGTGAGGCGAACGTGCTACCCACTCCGCCACTGCGTCGCCCAAAGTAATACATGCAATTTTAAAATGACACTGGACAATATAGCTTAGAGACTGCAGTTAAGGATGAATATACTGAATATAGTGCATGAAACACTGTATAACTTTATTTATTATTAATATTTTAATTAATGTATTATCTTCCTAAATAAATCAATTTCAAATGAGTGAGACTTATGGCCGGTAAAATCACTCAATTGATTTGTCAGTGCCAACAGTGGAAAAAAAATATTTTTGGTGCTCCTATAATTTAGCCTGCTCTATATGAACATGAGGTCTGATTAGAGACCCTCATTGCTATCATTGCTTTTGTCTTTATTTTTGGATAAATGCATCTGCTAAAAGCATAACACGTTTTTTTTTTCACCTAGATTGAAGAGTTTCGTCGCCTTAGGTCCCATGTTAAAGGAGCAGAGCTTCCAGAAGGCAATGATGGGATGCTGGGGGACAACTTTAGACCGACCCAACCACTGAGCGACAGGGTGGTCAGGGCAGCCTTCCAGTAACACCCCCGCAGCGGGACCATTTTAATCTGCCATGGGTAAATTTACAGGAGTCTTTGTTTACTCAAGCGGAGCAGCCTTATTTGAGCATAATGTGATGGCTTATGTTTGGCTTTGGCTGATCTCTGTAAAGAAGAAGCTAGATTAGGCTTCTCACATTAGCTGATTGAGTGTCCCATTGTCTGAGCTGTGTACAGAGCCCAGCCGGATTTACAAACTACTCATAAAATGAACTAAAATTCAAGACTTCCTCCCCCTATGATCATGAATCTGACCAAAATCTCTTGCTTAGTATGCAGTAGTAGCTTAATGGAAATAGGCCAAGCTTTCTTAGCAACATTAGCATCAATACACAAAAGACTGCCTCAAGGGTTCCAGCAAAACAGTAACCCAATTCCTACTGATCTAGGACTTTCTGCAGCATTGTGTAAAGATCTGTCTATTTCGGGGACTCTCCAGGGGACACCTGGGTCTGCCTGCATATTACTCATTTTGAAATGACACTTCGAGCTGGCTAATTTAGGCCATGATGATGCAGTGCTCCTGAAAGAGTCCTATGATGTCATCAGAGCAATCAAATAGTGTTACTTTAGCACTACTGTTTCTGTACTACACTTCAGTTAACTGTGCAATGATTCAATCTGTTAAATTCTCAGATGTCTACATAGGTTTGGGGCTTAGGTAAGTTTAAAATCCTTAAGATATGTGAACGTTTCGTATTACTTATTCCGAATCTATGTGAAAGACGCTTGCCAGAGTTTATTTTAGAGAGCAGGCATGAGGTTCAGCTGTATGCTCTTTATTTTCTGTCTGATTCAACTACTGTTTACACAGTACCAAGCCTTAAAATACACAGTGGACCACCCCTTTAAAAGCAGGCTGATAATATGAAAAATCAAATTAAAATTTTTTTTTTTAAAGTAAATATATTTAAATGACTATTAAAATGGACAATATTTGACTAAATTAGCTGGAAATGAACATTAATAATCTCAACTCCGCTCGTCACTTTCTCAACCCTCTGGGTGTCCCGTAAAATGTCAGTTTGGTGTTAAACGTTGTATAATACTGATCAAAAAGCTTATAAATGTAATCAAACAGTGAAATAAACACATTTGTCAAAGGGAAGCCTCGATTCAAACTGACAGGCATGCAATTACTCCAGCCATCCTTTTGTCAGATATAGCAGCTCTCTATGTAGAGAAGCTAGCCGATCGCTTCAGAAAGATTTAATACTGTGTAGGGTAGTGCAATGTAGTGTGGATGAAAATTATGCAGATGATGAATATGTTGAACAGCCTTTGACTGTTGGGGAAGTTAATAGGGTCATGTAAATGTGAAGCATTGTGTTAGCATGGATCGAGATGACGAATTAGCCAAAACATGTGCCTTTCCCTGTAAAGGTTGTGAACTTAAAGATGGAGAGCCATGTTTTCTGTCATTTGATGAAGATTTTGTCTTGATGTAAGATTTTGTTGAAAGATATGTCTTTCAATAACCTCTATTATTAAATATGAGATTTATTTTAACCCAGTATTTAACTGTTGCCGTCTTCGTTATGAATTCTTTAACTGTTAAAAATGTAGCGCCTCTGTTCAATCTTTCTGGTTTTAGTAACAAGTTTTTTATGTACTTTTTTGTGTACTGTAACATTTTTGGATAATTGTTGATATTCAGTGTCCAAAGAAAATTTTTGCACTGGTTTGGGCGAAAAACCACAAAAGTAGGTTTCAGAAATCACCTCGAATTAGTGGAAAAGAAGGGTGCATTGTAGAGAAAACCTGTGCCTGTACACTTTTGATTTGAGTCTACGATAAACTTTGTAAAAAACTATTGCTGCGTCCCAATTCACATACTTATACTACGCACTAAAAGTATGTACTTCTTTTGTGAAGGAAAAATATATACTTTTGAGTGTATAACAGAAGAGTATGCAAGCTTTGGGACATACTACTTCCTCATTAACGGATCTTTGTTTTGATTAGTAAAGAGCCCTGTCAATCATACACACATCATCCACATTTCTGTCATATTTAATTCTTTACCTTATTGGAGAAGCAGCAGCAGGATAATCTCCCATTCAACAGTCTGTCATGCAAGGAAAACTCCTCACGTCTTTGGATGATTATGCATTCAGTCGTTAATGTCCAAATACGTGTTTATATATGTTCAGTTTTGTTGTTGGTTATTAACAGTCATTCTAACAACTTTACCGAAGCCACTTTGTTGGCTGTTGGTCTTGCGTGTCCACCTCGCTTGTAGTTTATTTACACTTTTCACCTGTTCTAGTTCGAATCGAATTCATGCCCAACGCGCAATGTATTGTGAGCAGTATCAGCGCTTAGAGTATGGACACTTCTACACTAAACTTTTTTACTGGAAATAGGAAACCATCCAGGAACCTTTGACATACCCTTTTCAACATAGTCTACTAAGATTTGGGACATACCAATTCTATTTTCAAATACTATTTAGGACAGATAGTATGTGAATTGGGATTCAGTGTGTGGGTATAAATGACTGAAAGTTTATGGCTGTGTCCGAAACCGCCTACTACACAGTAGGTACTGCATTTGAATAAAAACGTACTTAACTGCCGTTAAAAAGTATGGGTAACACTTTACAATAACAGTACATGAATAATGATGTATTATTATGTAAACTAAACATTACTTTATTATAAATTAATGATGAGTTAAGGTATGCACTTATCATGAATTACCTTTAATTACAACATGAGTCACATGAGTTCATGTGTAAATCACGACTACCTTAATTACTTGTTAGTACATGATTGTTTGTTAATTAATGTATTAATTAACATTTTAAATTTAAGCTAAATGTAACCAAGATGAACGCATGAGCTGTTAATGTATAGTTATGTCATGACTTTACTTGGAGGGGCACATCACTATATTAACTCATCCTTAACTAATCATGAACTCCTGTTCATGTTGATGTTGACAGAACACTTTTCTATTGTTATTCAGTGTAAACTCACTAGTTGGACATGCACAAGGAGTTCATGAGTAGTTAAGAATAGGTAATGATGATGTGCCCCTCCAAGTAAAGTCACTACATAATTATACATTAACAGGAAGTATGCTTTGGCCTAGAGTCACTTTTGACTACAGATTTGATTCATAGAACATGAATCCGGGAGGTACAAACACCAAAATAAACAAAACCCCTTCAAAAGTGGAGTAAGCATCATTTCCCACTTCCTACTCAACTAGGTCAAGTAACATTTGTCCTCAAACCATACATGACCATAAACTGCCGATAAAGCAGAATAAGGATGCAAATTAGATCAGTACTATGCACTATAAATCAGTAAAACTGATGTTGGGCAACAGATTAGGCAATCTATTCACTAGTTGAAATTTAAGGATTTCCTATAGGTATAACTAAGCAAATTAGTGATGTTAAAACTGCTTACCTTTCCACCACATGTATTTTTAGCTCACATTATTATCACACATACATACACTTTCCATCACTCTCACCTGTCTTTAACCCCACACCTCTTTCTTTCAGTCTCTCTCTCTTACTCTCTCGCTCTCTCTCTCTCTCTCACACACACACACACACACACGCACACACACACACACACACACACACACACACACACACACACACACACACACACACACATAGAACGAACACACTACTTCCTCTGTGCTAGGCAACAGAGAGCACATGCATGACAGGCTGATGGAGACACAGTGAGATATTGTTCAGGTGTAATGGATATCTAACGGTCACATGACTGCCTCACGAATCACAAATGTATTGTCGGCATCAGATTTGAGGGTCCATGCGTTCTTCTTCTTCCAAACACTGAATCAAGTCTCATTTTAAACACATTTTCAGCTCCCAGAAAAATATAAAAATGTTACAAACATGTAGTAATGCTACATGAAAAAAGAGATTATACATTTATAACAACATTACATTAATTTATGTTTTTTTATTAATTCAAGCTTTATTTATGCTTTATGAATGTATAGTTCTTATGAAAGGGATAAGTGCTTTAATGAACAATATGTGATAGCTACTGAATAGGTTGCATTTATGAATGCATTTGTTTGTGCATAACACACACACACTGCACAATGTTTGTCTATTTTAGCATTCTTCCGGTGCGTGGATTTGCTGTGTTCACGTGTGGGAGGTTATGTAGTCTATAGGTTTATAGCTGACTCTAAAAATGTCTGAGCAAATATAAATAATGAAATTATAAATAAATAAATAAATATTGATGGCTGTTTAAATGATCAAGTAAGTGATATGAGAGAAGTGTCATTGTTATCATAAGACCCCTGAAATTGTCTGCCATGCATGTGGTTATGACCACAAACCAAGCTAAACAACTGATAAGATCTTTGTTCTAGTTTATGTTTTGGGGTTGTAAAATGCTTGATTCTGATTGGCTGACGAGCATTCCAAGGTTCTCCAGTACATGCACAGCTAAAGTAGTTCCAGGCAAGTCGTGACCTCATTACAATCCCATATCACAATTTAGTTTTAGGTTTCTTTCTTCATAATATCATATAGCAATCATATAAATATGAAAAAATATGAACTTTTTCCCCTGTGTAATTATGCTATATTATATAAAGAGTATAATCCCCTGCGTCCACCCTCAGATGTACACAAACAATACAGCACCAACACACAGACAGAAACACGTTATCAGTCATGCCTTGATTTCCCGTATATTACAGTGTCTTTGTTGCATGTTTTCCATTAAGTTCATATAGTGGGAACAATATATAATCAAAATGACATGCTACTAAATGTATTTTTCCAGTGCATGCTATGGTTTGGTTCACTTTTGAGGCTGTTACATTGTATTCCATACCTCTGTCTGTTGCATCCGTTACCCGCCAAGCTGATTTCACCAAGTATGCATGTTCCTGGAATAACATCTATGTTGAGATCGGAAAAACTTTCCAATCAGCCAATCAGAACTAAGGAGTATGTTTACAGTTTATGTTAAGTTTAGGCTTACGATAAGGTTTATGCAATTTTACATATTTGCTATCCATCCATTATTCTCCTCTGATTTTGGGAATAATTTACAGTTATGGTTGGGTTTAGGATATGGATTACATTTTTGAACACAAATTATGTTAACATAGATGTTAATCCAGGATCGCATCATACTTGGCAAAACCATGATGTGCTCCATTACCTCTGCCTCTCTCTGGGTTCATTTGTGCTGTGCAATTGTTTATGTCATGTTTTCAATGATGTCATGACAGTATGACACTGAAACTATAGTGATAACCCCTCCCACTTTAAGCAGCAGCTACTAAACTGGACTAAACATGCAAACCAAACCAAAGCAAAGTGAGCCGTGTCATACCTACCATCCCGCACGTTGGAATGTAACCCTTTTGTTAATTGTAATACTCATCCTAACCCTAATTATTTTCATTCGGTACTTAAGTACATACAGTAATAACACAGATACAAGGACACCACAAAATAAGGTATAAGCTTTCAAAGTTTTTAAATATAATTAAATTAATATACATCTACATTATTGCATTTTAATGATTTATAAACTTGATAAAATGTGGAAATTTGGTCAGACACTGACAAAATGTGGTAACACTTTACAATAACAGTACATGAGTAATCATGTGTTAATATGTATACAAAAAATTACTTTATTGTGAATTATTGATGAGCTAATCATGAACTAACTTTAATTACAACACGAGTCACAGGAGTTAATGTGTAAAAAACGGCTTCCACATATACTTGTTAGTACATGTTGTTAATTATTGTATTAATTAACATTCAGGTTTAAGCTAAATGTTATTCATGAGTAGGGCCAGACGGAATCTGGGTACGTTGTTTGAGTTTTCGCAAAAATATGCGGATTTCTGCTGAATTATTTTTGGAGTATAATAACTAATACTTTAAAATGTAAAATAAAAATATTATCTTTTTAACTTTTATTTACTGTTTAAAATGCAAATCCAATTAGATTCACTTTATTTGGTAAACAAAGCAAGTCTCTCATATAATACATCTACTGTACTATTACAACAGAAAATATTACTGTACAAACTAAGCTGTTAATGTATAATTATATCATGACTTTACTTGGAGGGGCACATCACCAATAACTCAACCTTAACTACTCCAATAAACTACAAATGCGTTGTTTAAATTATTTTTGGATATAAACAACAAAATTGTGTTTTAGATTGTAACTTACTCAACATTATTGTAACCCTGTCTGTTTTTTTGCGTTATTTTGGTTAATTCATGTCACACCCCTGTTAGTTCTGTGTTCTTTATTAGTGTCCTGTATATTAATCGCCTTCACCCAGTCATCAGCTCGTTTAGTTAATTGTTTCTTTGGGTGTTTATTCCCGGTTCTGTCAGCCCTTTATAATCAGTAGTTTTCTTAGTAACCCCTGTGATGTGTGTGTGTGTCCCAGTTTGGCTTTGTTGTCCTTTAGCTTGTATTTGTCTGTTATGTTTTTTTTCCATCACTGACTACGTTCACATGGACATCAGCAATCAAATTATTTGCCTTATTCTGAATAAGACAATAATGATTAAGGTGTTTACATGAGTTTTTGCTTTTTGAATGTTCCTTTCATGATCTCATTTTACATGTTATAGCACATAATTGGATTGATGTCATTGCATCACCTTGCTATCCACATTTACTCTGGAGTTTCATGTAGTTTTGTGTGTTTCAAGATATTGGATGCTAGTATGAACTGCTCGTAGAGTGTAGTTTTAATGGAATTTGATACCGCACACTGTATGGGAAAAATACCTCCGCATTTCACAATGCAGGTGTCTGTGGTCCTTCTTGTCGCAAAATCTAAAAATTCAACATGACGGTAATAGTTTGATTGCAGTGTTTACTTGTCTGTACTGCACTTAATAATGCAATTAAAATCAGCATACTCCACATCTTAATCTGATTTCTGTTTAGTTCCGTTATAATCTGATTAAATTAATCAAAACTTACTGTTTACTTGGAGTCTTAATCAGAGTATTATCTTAATCATATTAAAATCAGATTATTCGTGTCCATGTAAACATACTCATTCTTGATTTTCTGCACTTCACAGTAAACCCTCTGGACTGCATTTGGACCGCCATTTCATTAATTACCAACAAAAACGTAACAATTATCTTGTTAGTTGTTGAACTAATCAACAAAATCAATACCACATTTGCATTCACGCTCATCCACTAATAATAGATTACACAGGATTTTAAAGTAAGTTAATGAAACACTTATCAAAGAGTTTTTATTATTTTAAAGTGTGCCATTATTGGCCAATTTTTCCCAGGCTCATTCTAAAAACGTACTGCTATATGCATTTCTGGAGAGCAGCAAATATGTTTCAGGAGCTACATTTTTGCAGTTTTTGTTCTTGCAAATCCACCAGAGGCTGCTGTGTATGCATTTTTAGATCTCAAAATTATCTCGCGAGTGCCATTTGCCTGCTGATCTCTCAAAAATCCACCAGAGACCATTGTCGACTGACTGAATGACTGATCGATCAACTGACCCACCCTCCATCTTCAATAAAACCAACCAATACTGTTTTCAAAAGCCCTAATTGACCAGAGCCCACCCCTTCCCTAAACCCAACCAATAGTGTTTTCAAAAGCCCCGATTGACCAGAGCCCACCCCTTCCCTAAACCAAACCAATCGTGTTTTCAAAAGCCCCTATTGACCCACCCACCCACTTCCTTAAACTTAACCGACAATTTTAAAAAGAAGGAGGGATCTCCTCATCCACCACCAGTGTGCAGCATCCACCTGGATGACGTGACGGCAGCCATTTTGCACTAGACCGCACACCACACACCAGCTGATTGGTGGTTTTATTTCTATCTTACCTGCTTTCTAGAATCATTTTTTACCAGACTCAAACATGGCAAGCTACTGGACAAACTGGTAAAAGCGGGAAAGCCAGTAAGCATGAAAAGGAATTGTGCCATACCACCCTGAAGCATTCGTTTTAAAGACGAAGTGCAGCCATATGTACTTCTAGCTTCATAATTTGTGATCTCCAGGAATGTATATAGAACTATGTTTTTAGAATGAGCCTATGTTGCAATATTGAGGCCTATACGTTGACAATCTTAATGTTTCATTCTTAATGTTTAATTTTAGCCACAATTGCTAATTATTCTTCACATATACTATATGTCATATATAGCCAGCCTATATTGTCCTCTTTATTTTTATCAGACAGCTACAATGAACCTGCATGCAGTCTGATCTAAACACTTTTTTTTTTTTTTACCTTTCAGCTATTAGACATGACAAAGAAATCAAGATAAAGACTGAACAACATCCTGGCTATGTGAAAGTTCATCACTTCCTGTAGAGCTGGGCATCCTTTTCTATTTCAGTGTCCTGAGTGCGGCCCGATGTGTGCAGAAGCTACTTTTACATCTCATTTGAAACACATTAAAACTGGAGAAAGCCAGTGAGCATGAAGAAACACTCTGTAATACGTTTGTATGAAGAAGGACTAACGCTTGAAGAATATTCAGCAGTTATGAAGTTTAACAATATGTAGCACGTGTGTAATCCTGTAAATGCTGCTTTATAGGAACCTCATACAATATTCATAACTGATGTGTGATGTAGACATTACTGACAAACTTAATATTACATGAGCAGATACCATTTATTGATATTTTCATGTCTGTGCATTGATTGCGTTCAAATGTTATAATTGAAATTAATTAATGTTGTTTAATTTACTGATTGACTAAAGCTCCAAACATTGTTTTGATGAGTTTCTTTTCTTTACCTGTGCTATGATGAACAGAGTATGAAGGACCATGTATGTAGTAGACTCTGTTAGTGTCAGCTTTAGATCTGTGTTGATGGTCTGTACTTGTTATTATGCTCACATCTGCATATTTAAGAAGGTGGCATACAGCATTTCAACTGGTCTTTTGTTCTGTCAATATCTTGCTTTACGCAACTTTTTAGCAAGGTTACCCATTTGCAGAGCTGCAAAAAGGAAACATGATTCACTGAGAGATATGTGTGTCTGTATGTCATTTTTTTAAAAACATGACGAGCCACAGATTGTGCAGTTCTCATGGGAAACCACGTTCAGATAAAAAGAACTGCTGTTGCGTACCTTGAAATCCCCTTTGCATGATAATGATTGACATCTAAGAGCAAGGATCTGCAGCCTGGCATTTATAACAGAAATCACAGCGTCATTGCTCACTGGGATTTCCACTGTACATTTTGTGCAGCAGTACCTACGTTGTCATGTGCTTAGGCTTGTGTTTTAAATAAAGTTAAAGATTTTAAGGCATTTTATGTTATATGTTGTTAAGGCTATGTGTCATTCATATTTAATTAGGGCTGTCAATGGATTAAACACTTGTGTTTTTGACTATTAAAAATGACTCTATGCAACTGGCAATAATAAAAATAAATAAATAAACATATTACAATGCCTAAATTCATCTACACATAGGCTACATGTTTTGTCATTTTTATGGCTCTTTGTTAAAGTACAAATACATAAGGTTTTATCTAATGATGACATCGATGACATTTTACTTCAAAAATCCAGCTTGGTAAAGTTAGCTTAATGATACTCAAATATTTACTAGACATTTACGTATGTTGCTTATACTGTAAGTGCATCCTGAATTGCATAACTATGCAATATTTGCTGCTATTCTGTAAAGAGTGTAATCCACATTATTATTATTCTTAAAGTGCATAATTCATCCATGCAAGTTAATCTACTGAAAAATGAACATTTATTTTGGTAATCTTCAATCAAAGTCTAACCATTTGATTCTGTATTTTGAGTGGCGGTGCTTCTGTTGACATCAACCTAGGGCTTTCATATACTGTAACTGTTCTGTAACTGGCCTATATCAATAACCTTAACCACCATTAGTTTGATATGAGAGAATGAAATGAAGTCATTCTCAAAGAAAATCCTTTGGGATTTTCTTTGTTGTGGCGGCCCTGTTGACCATCGCAGTTTTTCATCTTCATAATAATGTGAATGAATCTTTGTGTATATAGTTTTTGATTCCAGTTGGTTAACAAATGTTAGCATTCCACTTAAGACAGTGTAGATTGAGTGTATAAGTGCATAAGTGTATCAAACAATGTATATACAACTGTTTTTTTTTTGTTCTCAAATGTGATTGGCTTATAGCCATGTGATATTCCAGCCTGATCTCACGAGAAAACGTAAGTATTTTACGTTTTGCCAGTTTAGTGGCAAATTCGTACGAGTTCAGTCGTACGAAAATGTACAATTTTAAAAAGGAGGCGTAGCACATAACCCCACCCCTAAACCCAACCGTCATTGGGGGATGAGCAAATTGTACTAAGTTGTATGAATTAGATTGTACGAATTCATACAAATTAACCACTAAATCAAAAAGTTACGAATTGCCGTGAGATTGTGTTGGATAGTCTACTGTCAGCACTGTTTCAGCATCTTCACTCATGTGTATCACCCTATTCAGGAATGGGCAAAAATACACTGAAATGTATTTTAAAATGAAAAACCAATTACCTCAATTTTATATGTATCAAAATAAAATACTTTATTTTGTTTTGAAAATACTACAAAACACATTTACGAGCGAGCATGACATTTCTTCGCAAAACCTAGGCATATTCGATTAATTCCTTCACCATTAAACTGACTCTGTAAAGAAAAAAAACATTCATTCATTCATTTTGTTTTTGGCTTAGTCTCTTTATTAATCCGGGGTCGCCACAGCGGAATGAACCGCCAACTTATCCAGCACGTTTAACGCAGTGGATGCCCTTCCAACTGCAACCCATCTCTGGGAAACATCTATACACACTCATTCACACTCATACACTTTGGACAATTTAGCCTACCCAGTTCACATGTACCGCATGTCTTTAGACTGTGGGGGAAACTGGAGCACCCGGAGGAAACTCACGCGAACGCAGGGAGAACATGCAAACTCCACACAGAAACGCCAATTGACCTAGCCGAGGCTCGAACCAGCGACCTTCTGCTTTTTTTAATTTGGAACAAATTATCCAAAACAGTTTACGCATTGTCCCAAGATTTTTTCAGTTAGTGAGCACCAGTACACCACCTTTAGGTGTTTTATTATTCTAAAGTTCGTCTGAATTTGCATCTGCAGCACTGAGACTGAGAATTATTATGTGCTGAAGGCTCCACATCCTGTTCTTAAGGACTGTTGTTTTATTCCACCTCATTTCTTAAGCGAAGATGCATAACTTCCATCCATTCTACAAGCGTTTACCATCTTCATAATCAATTTTCTGTTCTGACCTCAAGCTAAGGCAAATAACAGAAAGCATCTATCTGAGGCTGCATTTGTAAGATGTCATATACTTCTTACAATGTATTTTACAGTATTTTAAAAATACAAAAATACAAGACCTTAAAGTATTTTTATACAAAATATTAACCCATTTTTAAAAACTCTATCAAATGCAAATTACAAAATACTATTTTGTATTTAAAATGTGTATTTAAAATACTTGCATCATAAATACTGCCCATCCCTGACCCTATCTGTGCCAAGCAGAGAACGTCTTTTTTAAAGTGAGATTCTAATTGTTTATATTGCAAATATGAATTTTATTTATACAGTTAGTACATTGTATATTGGTCTACTGTGTTATTTCTTTTGGGTGTACCTAAAGGCAATATTTGCTTGCAATTATCTGTAATTATAGCTTCAGAGCAAATACATTTGTCTGCTAAGTTAAAATTTACAGCTTAATATATATTATGCTGAATGAAAACTTGTTTGCTATTATTTTGAGTAATTTACTTAGCATCTTTTTATTGTTGTTTTCTTAAAATATTTTGTTAATATTAAACTTCTATTATAAGTTTTATAAATGATTTTATTATAAGTTAAAATATTTTCACGCCAAACCTATATGATACATTTTATGTATAAAAACAAATATAGTTTATGCCGTCAACATTTTTTTCTCCCAGTCTGGGCTCCAAGTGCTACATACATCACCCAAGCGCCCATGGATCTTTGTGGCACCCTGTGTGTTGCTTGTGTTGTTGTTGTTGTATATATGTTTTCCCTCAGTGTTTACTATGAACATTTAGTTCAGGTGTCTCACTTGTGTTCTCAGTGTTTCCTTATGCCTTTGTCACTACATTTTTTGCCCCATACATTGTGTGTATGACCAATAGAAGTTCAAAATGGGATCTTTCTTTATTTATTACTGACATAATCGTTTTGTCATACACAAAACTGCGTATGTAATAAAATTGATATTAAAATAAAGTGATTGTACTATGCTCACCTGTTTGTCATTTCAAACTAGTATGAATTTCTTTACTTTGCAAACTGTCTTGGAATTTTAATAAATCTAAATATATTAATATAATCATTTATCAAAATTAAATATTTGGAAAAAAAAAAACAAAAAAAAAAAAAAACAAAGCATTGCTATTATAGGCAAGACAGGTCGGGACTGCAGACAGTCCAGTCAAGTATCTGTATCCTTTTTCTCCGGAACAGGACTTAGTAATGTGTGCAGAATGTGGTTTTGCGTTGTCTTGTTGAAATTTAGGTGTAAGAAATTTTATGCAGAATCAAAATATTAATATCTTAAGCTTTTAGTAATTATCTACTTTTGGATTTAATAAAAAAAAACATTTGAAGTGTAATTTACAAGTTAAATTTAATATTAAATTATTTAGCAATTAATTCATTGCAACATTGTGTAATTATTAAGATAAAAAAATCTTCAGTTGATATCCCTATGATTTATTTATTTTATGGAACAATGCTTATTAATAAACTGTCAGTTATTGAAAATAAGCAACAGAAATAGCCAGTTATGGTCATTTATGGTCTCAAAATAAAACAGAAATTGAAATTAAAAATGTAAGAAACAACTTAAGAAAAAAACTAAACAAAACACAACCATTAACAAATAGGACTATAAAAAAGGCAAATAAAGCTCAAAAACTGATATTTTTTGCACACGTATATTTTTGGCATTTTTTTTGTGTCTGTTGATGTACATTTAAGATTATATCACATTTTAACCATATGGCTATACCCGGCAATTGGGCCAATTTTTACACTAAATGGAGTCAAATGTTTATGGCAACAGCCATTTTAGGACAGTTTGGGGTTTGATTTTAGTGACTTAAGAGTCCTCTTCACTAATGTTTTACTGATTTAGCTTTAAGTGCTAAAACATTCTCTTGGAGCAGAAATGTATGAGTCCTAAATTTAACACAGACACACCTGTAGTTTTTAAGATTTTCTCCTAAATCGACAAACTGCTTCTAGCCTTAAGATTTTGTGAATATGTCACCAAAACAGATATTTTACCATTATTTGATGACAGTAAATGTAATGTTACTACAAATTGTCATTTAAAAACTACTTGTTTGTTTTAACACAAATATGGTTAAAATATAAACAAACTTGACAGTTGGTTCAGTTTTTAATAGAAATGTAAACCCAACTGTTTGGTTTCTCTATATATAGGGGCATATATTTTAGAGTGAGTGAGTTTATGTCTGTTCTGCAGGTTGTGTTTTACCTCATAAGAACTGTTGGACTTTGAACCACATTTGCTGGATTTTGTCAATAGTAACGGCTGTATAAAGAGATGCAGTTATCAAATCACTTTATGACTTTTTAGATGGCTCTTATCAAAACTTGGAGTTTGTATCGAAAGAAAAAGACGCTGTAGCGCCCTCTGCTGTCTGTGAAAGAGATGACGGCAGACACCCATTTTCTAATTTAGATGCATCATCACACAAATGAGCGCGATTAAAACGCGTCACGAAGTTCGCGACACCAACACACCAGCGAGGTCAGTAGAAAATGTCATTTATATAATAAAATTACTATATCATAGATGAGAAAGAGATAGTAGTGCAACATAAGAGAGCAGGATCATCATTGTGTATTGTCAGGATGAGCATATTTATCAGGGCCCCTCATTTAAAGTGCACAAGAGGGGCCTTCATCTTCAAACACACTCACGAGCAAACCTTCAAGCTCTGACATCACGCTGAATGGTTAATTGAGCTAGTCAACCTAGTGTGCCACGCTAAATGAAGTGTTTCGCTCCGGTAATCAGCAAGAAGATTCGCACAATGCCCATCAGACAGCTAATTCCTCAATCCTCTTGTCCTTATTAAGAGTTGATTAGAGGGAAATTATAGCATGACAAATAAACAAGATACAGATGTTAATATGTTAATAGCTCTCCCTCGGGCCCGAAACAGGCAGATTATAGCAATCATTCACAAATCCTATCAATCTCAAATGGAACAACAAACATGAGCAACAGCATGCATTCATGCACACACCGTCAGACACATTTGTTTTTTCTGCCCTGATATCACGACTTGTTATTGTTTTTATATTGAGCTAATTATTTTGTATCCCTGCTAAAGCTATTTTGCTTGAAGACAGGTTTATTTATTCATTAAATTAATAAATTATGATCAAAACTATTAATATTAATGTTAACATGTATTTTTTTTATTTGAATAAATGGTTATTTAAAGAGAGGGCACTGAAACAACCCCATACCATTGCAGACCTTGACTTTTTGACTTATAACAGTCTGGATGATCCTTTTCCTCTTTGGTCTGAAGCACACAACGTCTATTTCTCCACTCAAAAATCCTGAAATACTAATTTATCTGACCACAGTAAATTTTTTCACTGTGTGATGATCCATCCCAGATGCCTTTGAGCCTAGAGGAGTCGATAGCTCTTCTGGACACCGTCAACATAGGGCTTCCTTTTTGCTCAGTACAGTTTTCGCTGGCATATGTTGATGTTTATTGTTGCTTCTAAAGCACTAGACCTTTCTTGGATGCTGCTTTTAAACCAAATCATAATTACAATCACCTGTTTACATCACCTAATTTAAATCACATCATTTTACTATTTGCAGGGATGTGATTCTTCTTTATAAATATGTATTTCTGTATTTTTCGAGCTCAATGGGGTGAGCCCTGTGATTTGCGCAAATCTGAAGTTTTTTTTTTTTTTTTTTTGAGCGGGGGTCATTGTGTGGTTCATTGTCATCAAAACAGATGACCTGATGGTTTGCCCCTTCAGTGGTCCTTGTGCACAAAAAGGAGCAATAACTGCTTCATTCTGGACGTCATTCAAGGATGTAATTGTAGACCTACCTAGGCTGTTGTGTAAATTGATATTTCGTAGTCCTTTAATGTGCACGCATGAGAAAGCCGCTGATCATGAAATTGTTTTAAATGCCTGCACGTCTATATTCACACTTCTACAGTGCTCCCGTGTCAACAAGCTCGCACTGCTCCATTTGTCCCATCTAAATTTGAACTCATAATTTTGTGTGAAAATGCCACAGAGAAGCGAGATCAATCAGTGGCAGACTGCGGAGATATGACTGAGGCCTCTCTCACGCGCTCTCAGTGTTGTGCGCACTCGCTCTCTCTGTGAGTGACGGTGCTGTGTGCATCAGTTTCCCACATTCGTCAAAAGTTAACCCCCAAATTGACACAGGTAATAGATTCAACTTCAGTCATGTTCGTGTTGTGAAACACTATCAAAATGTACACTGTTGATTTTATTAGACTTTACTTTTCAATAGCGATTTTAAAACTTTTAATATAGAAAGTTCTCGGCTAGGCAATTATTAAGTTGAGTGCACATAGTTTTACGTTAGAAAATGCAGTCTTGAACTTGCAGTCAGCAAGTACAGAACAGATGTAACACATTGATCAAATGTCATTTTCAGTCACGGTCATGTAAAAGTAATATTCAACTCGTTTAGTTTTGCCTGCATTCTTTTTTGATTTCAGTAGTGACAAGGCACGAGGCTTCAAACACATAATTTCATACATGTTTTTAAATGTAGTAGTTTAACTAAACTCTAATAACTACTTTATCTTTCCCAGTTAGTGCATAATATTTTACTAGGTGTTTTGCCGGATAGTTGTATTCAGATTATAGTTCCTTTAAGCATCTATAGTCTTTTTTTTAAGGGGGTGGGTCTCGTCTTCCATCTTTTTTGTCCTTGGCTGATCGCATGCCTGCAATTGACCTGATTACTAGCCCTGATTACTAGTAAAACTTCTCTTGAAATGTGTTGCAGGTCTGAATGAAAGGAAAGGATACACAGTTGAAGTCAGAATTAATACCCCCCTGTTTATTTTTTCCCCAATTTCTGTTTAATATAGAGAAGATTTTTTTAACACATTTTTAATCATAATAGTTTTAATTACTCATCTCTAATAACTGATTTATTTTATCACCATGATGACACTAACATATATTTTACTAGATATTTGTCAAGACACTTTTATACAGCTTAAAGTGACATTTAAAGGCTTAACTAGGTTTAATTAGATTAACTAGGCAGGTTAGGGTAATAAGGCAACTTATTGTATAACGATGGTTTGTTCTGTAGACAGTTGAAAAAAAAATAGCTTAAAGGGGATAATAATTTTACCTTAAAATAGTTCATGAAAAAATAAAAACTGCTTTTATTCCAGCCGAAATAAAACAAATAGGACTTTCTCCAGAAGAAAAAAATATTATCTGACATACTGTGAAAATTTCCTTGCTCTGTTAAACACCATTTAGGAAATATAAAAAAAAAAATCAAAGAGGGGCTAAAAATTTTGACTTAAACTGTATATTTACAAATGAAATTAAGTTAACCAGACAAAACATGAAATGTTTTGTGTTCATATTGTCTGCAATGAAATACAAGAAAAGGTACAATTTGGAAATGAATTTAAGTAATAAATGCTGTTACAAAATTAACCCTTGCTGCATTAATGCTTTAATGAATACGTTTATATGAAAGAACAGAATAATCCAAATGTTAAAATAAAACGAATCAGCCAGTAATTCATAATGTGTGGAATTCTTGTTCATCGAATGTGCTTGCACACATTTAACAGTTAAATTATTCACAGTTATAAAGATTACATTTTAAATAAGACAGCAATGATAATACAAATGAAAAAACAATGTAAATGAGCATGTACAATAAATTATTCAACCTCATACTATAGCAATAAAATCTCACATCAGACACAACATAATGCTACCAGTAGTTACCCCCTAAGTACAAGTAAGTACCAGTTAGTTCATCCCTAGACAACACAGACTTATTTACACAGACTTCTCTGTCTGACCAATCCTACACAATCTTGACTCACTGCAGTGGCTTCACAAAGACGTGCTTTAAATAAACATAGATTGTCAATACACTTCTGTACAGTTGCCCTTTGTATGAATAGTCGAGGGCTCTTTTGTGCAGCATATACCTGTAAGTAAACAGAGTGATTGTGAACAGAGAGGGGGATGCGGAGAGATCACACACACACTGCCTTTCACCGTGAATGTCACTGTCCAAATCTGCCCAAACCTGTTTTAATCAAACATTGTGCTTCCATGCAGGAAAACAAATAACTGAATAGTTTTTATCAGCAAATACTTGGATATAAACTAGAGCTCAAATGATGCTTGACATTGCTCGCTCTATTATGTGTTCTCCTTAAATGGTGCATAAAAACCTTCAACTGTGCCTGTTTTCTGGACACAGACCTAGCATTTGTTCATGTGCCTCCAGCAAAATGTTCCAGTTTTACGACATGTTTAAAAAGCCAGCAAATACACTGCAAAATGCACAGCAAACACATTCCTGCTGGTTGGCAGAGCAGTTGTGTAGTGAATATTTTCACTAATAGAGGGCGCTGTGAGCTAGTGACACCGTAATGCCATTTTACCCATGAGGAGCTAAACCTGGACAACAGCCTTAAGAGAGACACCATTACTTTTTAAGGTAGTCACCAACTATGTGTTAAATGTTACTAAATGTTAAAAAGGATGTATTATGTCCCTTTTTATAAGATGTACAATAAATCTCTGTAAAGCTTCAGCTCAAATTGTTTTCTTTGTTAGATTATAAATGTTTCTCATCCAAACAATTGCTGCGTCTAGATGGAAATGGGGTAACTGTCAGGTTCGTCAGGTTAGCATTAGGCTACCAGGTTTTGTTGTAATAATGCTAATACACTCAGCAGCACCTGCAGGACATACATAGATCTGTAATCTACCATTGTTGTTGTTACATGTGGGATAGGATTCGAATTCTTCTAGTCACATGGTACTGTGATGACGGTGGCAATTCGCCTATCTACATGGCTGGACTGAAAAAGGGATTGGTTGGATTTTTGAAAATTTTTTAAGGTAAGTGGTTGCAAACAATTTATATGCGCTATATTTAAACAAACAAATTAAAATGAACATTACTAAATTGAATTAGTTTCAATTTGGCCCATATAAATTGTTTGCAAACAGTTTCCTTTAAAAAACTGAGTAAATCCAGTGAATCATTTTTGTTTAGTGATATGAGCAGCAGCATTTTCAAAAATGTCCACTCTGTATCTATTTTCTTTTCCCAATACTGGGTTGTAACTGGAAGGACACCCACTACATAAAACAAATGCTGGAATAATTGGCAGTTTGTTCTGCTGTGTCAATCTCTGAAATGGAGACTAAGCCTAAGGAAAATTAATAAACAAACTTGTAGTTTGAGGGCACCGCTGTGCGTTATGTGGACGAAAGGCTGAAACGTTGACCTAAAATATTGCCGTGTGGACAGGGGCCTGTGTGTCAGCAAATTTGTGCTGTCTTTTGCAGCATCTCTTTAAATGCAAATGAGCTAGAGTAAGGGCGGCGCTCTGACATTCAAGGAAACAAAACAAATTAAATAAAACCCAAACAGACAAAACTCAACACCGAACTCAACTGATCCTTGTTTGTTTAACTATTATTGTCCCTGAGTTTTATGGTATGGCTTGGTATGGGTCACCTTTATCAGGCTTGTGTCTCCATCACCAATTGTATCCTTTTGGTGGGCGTGGTGTTTAACCAAGTTGCAACCGACGCCATTCTCGTTCGGATGTATAGGTCGTTCACATATCATATGAGAAAAACCTTTCAAAAAACAGATGCTTTATACACATACAAACTTGTGTATAAATGTTAATTTTCTAAGAACACAATTTGATTATAACTGCAGATCAATGATGTTAAATAGCCTACTGTAACGTCTGCGATTAAATAAAATAAATAAATAAAATCAACATCTATGAACACATACAGACCCTTACGGCCTCCAATATGTTACTAATTACAGAAACAACTGCACACAGCATACATTTAGGCCTTATTTAAGTTCAAAACAATACGCAACATATAGCCGAGTCAGTGCAAACTTCTCATCTGCATCTTTAATCTTCAGCAGCACATGGAACCTCTTGTTAGAAGTCATTCTGTCATTCAGGGTTCATGATAGTCCAAAAGGTGATGATAATAGTTAAACATGGTTTGTTCATGGTTTAGGTTGCTTAAGAATCATTTGCTTCTTGGTTTTTCCGGCTTTCCTTTTCTTTTTTCACGCTTCCCTCTCGTGTTTGTCCATTTCTGAAAGGATGTCAGAAGCACTTCAATGGTCATGCACACAATATTATTCTAAGCTCAAGTTTGTTATTTCAAATATAGACGCACAGTGAGTGCACACAAGCTCTATGTAGAAAGTAAAACCGCTTGCGATTAGACGGCTTTGTAGACAACAACAGGATGCATCAGATTTAGTTTTTCTTGGCTTTGTGGCTGTTCATCAAGACGACAAGGTTTGTTTGAGCTTGGGTCGACCATGGGTCAATATCATATGTATATATTATTACAGTGTAATGTCTCGGCTGTGTATTTAAAAATGGCACTTTCTTTGATTTCATTCTCCTGCTTGTGCACGTGCTAGTGACGTTTCTAACCAATAACGTTCAGCTGCGTGTCTCGCTCTGCCTTTTGGTATGTTTTTGTTGTGCTAGGTAACCTTTGGAAAGGGTACCCAAAAAGTGGTATGGTATTTGCTTTTCGGTACCTTTTGACAGTGGAAACGGGCATAACAGCATACTGAACTGTACCGTACCATTTAATGGAAACAGGCCATAAGTCCTCAGTGGCTTGGATGTCAGTCTATAGACTCTTTATGTTCATTGGTCCTTCTCACAACTAGACATTTTTAAAACATTTTCTTGGTGGAGACATAATATCCTGCTGCTTATGTTTGAGTTAACAGAAAATGCCACCACTGTGGGTATGAACATGTAGATTTAAAAATTGCAGTAAAAAATAAAAAGGTAAGACCCCCTCCTCCTCCTTTTTAGACCACTAGGGATTGTTTTTTATTTTCACATGCTTTTGCAACACTTTAAATTCCTGTCGGAAACGGTGAAATGTATTCAAACAATACATTGGAAATCTACACATAATGTCATTAGGTCATTCTGTTGATATGTCTATCTTCATTAAAGTTTGGCTAAAGGCTGTGCTTTACTAATTAGCTGAATAATGTTTTGTGTAAAAGATTAAATAGCTTACATTGTTAACACTAGAATGGTTGACTAGTTTACTGCACAAATGTAATTAGACATTTGCTTTATGAATGCATGATATCTGGCTTCTAACAGAATTTAATCCAAAAACAATGACAACAATCTTAACTAAATCAGATTACAAAGAAAAGTGATTACTCCAAGGTAGAATTGTGTAAACAAGAAATGACTAATTACTGATAAATTATATGATTATTAATATGAATTAACTGGATTTTTTAAATGTTAGTTGGCCCAAACACTGTTTCAGTACATCAAAGGCCCCCAAAATCAATCACTCTGATTTCTCAGATTTATCTTAATAATATAGCTTTGTCCTCATTAGTGAAGTATATTAATATCTTGAAGTAATGCACCTATATTTGTATGCTGTATAAAAAGATGACTACTGAATTTCTAGTAGAGCTGCCTAAAATCTAAATCTGGAATAATTGAACATTTTAACTTAATTACGATTAATGAAATTTATTTATTTTTTTGTCCTCACAGTTCACTGACAGGTTTTGCACTGTAAATATGCTCTCTTATTACAAGTGAGAGATTTCTGAATGAAGGTGCATTACTTGATTTTAAAATAATTGAAGGAAACATCTACTATCTGCTATCTATGATTATTGATTGAACGTCTCCTCACTGTTTCTTGTAAAAAAGTAAAAACAAATAATTTCCCTTTTGGAAAGAAAATTTATTATTTTCAATGTTGTCAAAAATAGAAAATTTAATTTTCAATGTGAATAATTTTATCGTAATAGAAAATATGCCATCACAAGGCATACCTGGCACAGCTTCAAATCATCGTCAATGTAATGCAAATGTGTGACGTGTAGTTATATTTTTTTGAAAGGTGCACGTGTATGCGACCACACGCAGGCTGCGAATGACCTTACATGTGCGTTTGACGCAAAAGTATAAATCAGCCTTAACGGAGCGGAGTCACAAGTCTCCACATGAAGTAGCGAAAGTAATTGAAAAAATTGACCTGGAAAAATTTGATCAATGATAGATTCTAAATGTCTAATTCGATATCTTTCGATTAACCGCCCAGCCCTAATTTCAAATAGTCTGTTAAGAGAGAAAATAATACAATTGCCCATAGCTGTTTATGAACTCCACAATATTTTTCAAAACTAAAACATAATAAAATGTATTGTTTCGAGTGGGTTTCCTCAGAGTGCTCCGGTTTCCCTCACAAGTCCAAAGACATGCAGTACAGGTGAACTGGGAATGCTAAAATTGACCGTAGTGTAAAGGTGTGTGTAAATGATTGTGTATGGGTGTTTCCCACTGATTGGTTGTGGCTGGAAGGGCATCCGCTGCGTAAAAACATATGCTGGATAAGTTGGCGGTTCCTTCCGCTGTGGCAACCCCAGATTATTAAAGGGACTTAATAATCAATAAATAAATGAAAATGTATTGTTTGTTGATATAGCAAGTGACGTTTCAGTTCTTCTTTCGACCACTGACCTAGAAAATGTCCCTGGTTACATTTCAGAAATCTGGTCACTTTAATTCAGGGGTTTTCAAAACTGAATGTGCTATGGACCCCCAAATATCATTACATCATCATCATCATCATCATCATCACATTAGGGGTCCTATCAAAAAATATAAAACTTGTTAATTTATTCATTTAGGCTTAGTCCCTTTAGTAATCAGGGGTTGCCACAGCAGAATTGACCGCCAACTTATCCAGCATATGTTTTATTAGCAGATGCCCTTCCAGCCGTAACCCAACACTGGGAAGCACCCACACACTTGCATTAACACACATACACTAGGGCCAATTTAGCTTATTCAATTCACCTATCGCATTTCTTTGGACTGTGGGGAAAAAACGGAGTAACTGGAAAAAACCAACGCGAACACGGGGAGAACATGCAAACTCCACACAGAAATGTCAACTAAGCCAGGCAGGGCTCGAACCAGCGACCTTTTTGCTGATCGTGCTACCCACTGCACCACCGTTACGCCTATTACAAAACTCATTGTTTTATTTTTTTTTTACTATTAAGTTTAACCTAGTTTGTATTTGGTTTTTAATTAATTGTATATTTTAGTATCACTTTATATTCATAGATTTAAATTAAATTTTAGGATAATTTATTTGTTAATTATTTATTAATAAATATTTGCATTTATTATTTCGGAGCTGTTACAATTATTGCATTATTTCAAACCGTTATTTTTGTTTTGTCTCCAAACATTTCCAAATACCCCAGTTTTAAAGGCTTCATCCTGAGGAAGAACTAATATACATATTTATTTTGCTGCTCATTCCGACATGCATCTTGGCACCAGGGGGCTGATGGCACACTTGTAGCTGCAATATAGAAACAGCAGGGGGAGCTCTAAGTATGCGATTATTTCTGTACACTCGTTAGATCGAAAGGTTTCAGGCCACAGGCCATCTAATTGAGTGATCTGCCATGACCTTTCTCGGTCAAGGGGGAAATATCAGTGACAAAGCATTATTCCATTTGACATTTCTATTAGTCTCCTCTCAACATCCACATGCATAGTTTAGTTGTTGTTTTCTGCCAAAAGCATTAGAGCTAGCATTTCACATGTGATTAATTAAGCTTTATTCATTTAGTAGCTTTTGAGACAAAATATAATTGAGACAATTTGATTAGATTCACAGTTTAATGTACACTTTGATCTTTGCAACTTGCTATATGCATATTTATTTCAGTTTAAAGGATAGTTCACCCAAAAACAAAATGCTTTCCATTTATTTACCACCAGAAGTGGTGCTTCTAAGCTGAACACACACAAAATACACTTTGAAGAATGCTGGAAACTGTAGGTATGTTGGTTACTATTTTGTCAGCCATCGACAATTACAGTAGTGAACAAAGTACTATTAGTAAACAGTACTATTTTCCAACATTCTTCAAAATATCTCTCTTTTGTACATTCAACAGAAGAAGCTTAAACAGGTTTGGAACAAGTGGAGCCTCATTAATGATGACTGAATTTTCTTTCCTCTTTTTGCATGAAGCATCCCTTTAATTGTGCTGGAACATTAAAACATGTCTCTGTAAAACTCAGCATTGTTCACATCAGACGTAATTGCAGTGGCTCTAATTGATTTGTTTCCATAGCAGAAGATTAGGTGCACCCAGATGTACCCTCGAGTACAGAGGTATCGCTTCCCCCTTTTGTTTTGCATTAATTCACAAGTTTATTGATGTCATTCCCGGAATGACCTTTTGCTATTACAGCTTTAATACAAAAGAGCTTAAAGCCCAAACAGATGGTTGCTTCATGGGCCGAGGGACAACTCAACGCCCTTGTAAACCGAGTGCAATTCCCATCCGCATTACTACTCATTTTAGCAACAAAAATATACTGTATGCCACGATGGAGACAGAGGGTCCCTTTACATTCCTTCAGCACAGATATCAAATCACTACTTTCTTTCTTTTTTTCCTCTCACATGTGAATAGAGAAGGACCATAGTTAAAAAAAAAATAAATGGAGAGAGAGAGAAATTCCTCGGATGGAGTAGTAAATCCCAAGGGTCCCCAATGCCCCGGGCTACTACACCTCCACAGACACTCAGATGGAGAAGTATTACAGAAAAAGAATTTAATGATAGGGTATTCTAATGAGAACGAGGACTACACGGAGAAATCACAATCATAGTACGCTCTATTTGTGGACACATCATTCTGTATATAGCAGAAAATAATTCATATGCGCTGCGGATCAGCATTTTACTGGAATGGGATTCTGAAAGGGACATAATAACAACAGATATAAATCAAACAACAAAATCTAATCCATTTCACCATGACCTTTGTGCCCAAAAGAGAGAATGTGTGCAGAGAAAGAGAGGGAGAGGGAGAGAGAGAGAGAGAGGAATGACTATTGTTCCATTAAGCTGCTCTAAAAATAACTACCATTTCTAACCAATGAGCTGTGGGTTGCTATAACGTCCATATCTTTATGCCAATGAGGGAGATATAAATGTGCAGTATGGAAGAAGAGAGGGGGATGGGGAGAAAGAGAGAGAGAGAGATATTGATCACTCACTGCCAAATGGAATTGAGTGTGCTTGACAACACAGGACTGGGGAGCACAAGAACATGGCCTTGTAATTCTGCCCACAGGCTCCGAAGAGAACAACATTGGGTTTAAGAGAATATTCAAATCATTTTTGCCGTTTGCTCTGCAATTAGATTGTGTGGGCAGTTTACACAGTTGTCAGAATCTAGCAGTGGCAAAACAAAAACAAAGCGCTGTTATGTTTTCACACAATGTTTTATGTTTGTAACAGTTGCGGGCTTCATCGGATATGTGTGCAAATGAGGCTGTTGAGAACATCAGTGAGCGTTTTTGGGCAGATGAGATATGAAAGAAAAGCTCCGCAGAGATTCATTATTAGTGAGTTTCACACTAGTGCTGAGATTCAGCTCTTGTAGTTTAATCAGAATTGACTTAGATTAACTTCTATTTTAGGTGCAGCACTTGCCGGCGTCTTCGTTTTTGTCACTACATTGGTGAAAATAACTCTAAATGATCTAAGTGGTTGGGTGATTTATTAAATGGTTCTAAAAGTGACTTGTTCAGTTCCTGAATCAGTGTCAATAAATATGTTTCTATGTAAATTAAATTTATGCGCAAAACTGGATTATCACATAAAAGATGTGCGAATAAAGCAGCGTTTCCATCCAACAAGTCAAAGGGAACAAAATTGTCACTTCTTGATTACCTTGCGCCAAATATCAACAGTAAAACCGGAATTTGCTGCAGTAGGGGAAGCTGTGGAAATCTTTTCTTTATTTATTAAATGACTTTTAACTCAGAAGATGCTACGCAATGAACACCTGGTGGCGTTTGAAGCCATGAGACGCAGAACACAGACGCTCTTTACAGTTCTGAAGGTCATTAATAATATAATAACACTACTGGTGAAATGATTAAGGTGTTTTAGAATGACCAAAACAACACTTCAGATGTTTTACAATGTGCTCAGCCTGCTGATTTGTCCATTTACACACATTTTTATCATCACATGATCTCTTATAACAGAATCTCATGACTTTTTTTAATGCTTAAACTGGAATTTTTGAGGTAAAAGTGTTTCCATCGAAGTTTATACACATCTTTTGTTATCGAATAAAAAGTTTATCCTACTCAGTTATGCGCATGAGTTTTTTATGCACATTTTAAAAATGTATGCGCATCTTGCCGTTTTCATCAACATATTTATTCATAATTTTTTTTAATATATCCAAAATGCGCATAAGCATCGGCTCAGTTGGCGTTTCTATGTGGAGTTTGCATGATCTCCCTGCGTTGCGTGGGTTTCCTCTGGGTGCCCCGGTTTCCCCCACTGTCCAAAGACATGCGGTACAGGTGAATTGGGTAGGCTAAATTGTCCGTAGTGTATGAGTGTGTGTGGATGTTTCCCAGGGATGGGTTGCGGCTGGAAGGGCTACAATGGCTACTACTACTACTGCTACTGCTACTGCTACTGCTACTACTACTACTACTACTACTACCACTACCACAACTAATATTGTTACTGCTACCACTACAACAACTACTATTACAACAACCACCACCATTAATACTACTACTACTACAACCACAACTACTACTACAACAACAACAACATCAACCTGAATAACAACAATGGTAGAAATACTAATAACGATGATAATGAGGAAATAAAAGGGAAAGAACAAGTCAGAACATTCATTCATTTTCTTGTAGGCTTAGTCCGTTTATTAATCCGGGGTCACCACAGCGGAATGAACCGCCAACTTATCCAGCAAGTTTTTACGCAGCGGATGCCCTTCCAGCCACAACCCATCTCTGGGAAACATTAACACACACATTCACACACACTATGGACAGTTTAGCCTACCCAATTTACCTGTACCTCATGTCTTTGTATTGTGGGGGAAACCAGAGCACCCGGAGGAAACCCACGCAAAGGCAGGGAGAACATGCAAACTTCACACAGAAACATCAACTGTGCCGAGGTTCGAACCAGCGACTTTCTTGATGTGAGGCGACAGCACTACCTACTGCGCCACTGCCTTGCCAAGTAATAATACAAAACAGTGATAATAATGATAATAATAATAATGATAATAATAATAATAATAATAATAATAATAATAACAACAAAAGTAGAAATTATAATTTATTACAAATTTATTTATCATTATTAATAATAATAATGATAATTAGGATAATGTTGTGAATAGTTGACATAAAGACAGTGGCCACATCCTAAATTGAATACAGTTTGGACATATTTGGAATATCTCAATTAAAATCTCCCATTTTAAAGATCAGTGATTTCCAGTCAGTCTTGCATCTAGTGGCGTACACACAGGGTGCACACTGCGATAGAATTTGAAGATACTCATTTCGGTCATTTACTTGAATGACAGCTGATGCTCATTAAACGATCATTAACTGAATACACAGATTGTTCAGTTTGATTTAATGACCAATATAATTTACTATAATCCATTAAATCCCATAAACAAAATATCTTTAGTTTAAATAATTCATACATTAACAAAACCAAGAACTGTGTGACAAACTGTGCCTCAAAGTGCATCCTATTTATTCTCTTCTCTGTCACAATAAAGGCAAACTGTTTTGTTAAATAAAATTAAAAATTCACAGTTTCAATTAAGATCTTATTCTTACATTTATGACTAGAAGTAAACCAGTAGCCAACTTTAAACAGTTTTCGTTGTTAATGACAAAATTATTTATACGAGTTGTTACATTTCAGTTTCACTTTGATTAATTTAATCGAGTTGTTTGACCACAATAAGCAAGGACAGGCTTTCCAAACTTCTTATTCTCAGAGCTGAAAGCCAGTACACACGTCTGATGGTCACTTCAGGTATCTTTGTGCATAAAAATGAGTTTATAGGTCAAAAGTTCAACTGAAAGAGATGAGTTTATAAAAGTAGGAAAATGATAAATCCAAATTTTAAGCTTTTTGGAATAAAGCAGTAATAAAGCCGACCAATCAAATTCAAGCAACAGTCCTATCTGCTGTATAGTACAAAGCAAGTATAAGACCCTTTTAAGCAAATAGCAGATCAGATGTCTTTCCTCCTTTGTCATCACCGACTAATCTGCAATCAATCTTTAAATCTAAAGTTGCATTAGAAGCCTCTTTGTCATGTTAACTATCTTGTCTAGAATATCAGGTCTGTGGAAAATAAAACTGCCATTAAGAATGTTATGCCGAGTTGCTCAGATATAGCAGTGGACTTCTGCACACTTAATTAGCAAAACTATAAACAACATTATTCCGCAGAATTATATTATTAGACATAAGCCATAATAATGATCCTTTTTGAGTCACTCTCTTGAGTTGCTGCTTCTGGAAACATGGTTAGACAATGATATGCAATGCTGCATATATTAGTTTCTTCTGGTGACAAAATCTATCAAACCTGCACCTTCTCGACAGGGGGTGTTTATTATTGCAGGGAATCGCACCCTGGCCAGAAGCAGTGGATGCAAATGGAGTGGCACTAGGTTTTAGCAGCCATTCCAGGCAGGCAGCAGAGCATTATGTGGACAGATTGGAGTTGATACGTGATTGTGTGAGGGCAGGGACCCAGAAAATGGGCAGTTATTGAGACTGGGCTCTGAGGGGAGGACAATGTCCCATTCAATTGGTGAATGTGACACAAGTGTTGATGATGAAATGTGAAAGAGAGAGACTCGAAACGATGGAATTTGCTTCGTGGAGCCTCCCAAGTTTGGAATTTCATCAGACTATGAGCTTACTTAGGCTCAGGTTTCCATGTTAACTAACGTTCCCATACAGATTAAAGTCCTTTACGCATAAATGGCAAAAGACAGCAGTAACAAACTTACCTCATTATGGAAGAGCATTTGAAAGACAGTCAGGCGTAATTAAACCCAATGAGGGTCATTTAAGTACAACTGGAGGATAATCAATATTGATTTTTCAACTGTTTTAGAAGTGCATTGATTAAACATCACTCAGGAATAATTGATGTTTCTAGACATATGTTGCATTAAATTTTAAAATGAAGATCAAAGCTTTATGTCTGAACATAGAGTGCTGGAAAATGATGGGGTCCTGACAGGACCCTGCTAAAGGGGGTCACTGCAAACCGTACTCTAACAGAAGCAATGACCCAGCAGAAAGAGATCATCAGAGCAAACTAGGTCTGTTGCCCCTCAAGTGGGCTGTGACAGTGGAATCAAAGGACTATTAGAGTGGTATAAGATTCTCCACCGTCCCTGAACTACGTGTTCTTTCTGCTAAAACTGAGCTTCCGGAACTGACCAAGCATCACTGAACCCACTGATTAGCTCATAACAACCTCTGATCGGTAGTCCACTGTCAGACCACCAGGACTCAAGAAACAAAATAGAGTGCTAAAGCCAAATGATGATCTGTGCCTAAAAACAGTCCATTCATCCACCGAAACCACTAGCTCAGCAGTAGCTCCTAACAAATATCTCTACAGAATGATTTCACTAGCTATGTTTTCATCCAAAAACACAAATTAAGGGTGCTTTAACACCTGCCTTGTTTAGTTCGGTTGAATCCCACTAGAGTTCGTTTTCCCTCTTGGTGTGGTTCGTTTGGGAGGGTGTGAATGCAGCAGTCGTACTCGAGTGCGCACCAAAAGTGGACCAAAAAAGCGTACTGAGACCTGCTGATGAGGTGGTCTCGATACGATTTCAAACAAAGCCTGGAGCGGTTAATTTATGGTGAGAATATGATCCGAACTAAAACAGACCCAACAGCAAAAAGCACTGCGCCTTTTGGACTAATCCATCCGCCGTAGGCTGATGCGCTGTGCATTATGGGATATGGAGGAAAAAATATTTGTTGACAGCCCTTTACCAACAGAGATAGAGAGGGAAAAACATTACCTGATGGATAGTTGGTAATATTTGGAATACATGTTGCAGTTTAGCTAAATGAATTCACGCCTCCTCCTGAAGTGACAAGCAATGCATTAAAATTCTTGAAATGTATTGTTTGTCTAAAGCAGGGATACAATCAGTCAACGCAGTCGTGCTTCCATAGTAAAAAGCGAAATTTTGTGTCTGCCAGTTTGTTTACTTGCGAGAGTTCATTGGGTTCCCAATGAACCCGCACGTGAGTTCTGACCAATTGATAAGCAGTTTAGGATATATATTCAACAATATCTGGCCAATAAGTAAAAGACATGCAAATAAAGCCGTGGTTCCAACCAATGAGTCAAAGAGAACAAAATTGTCACTTCCTGAATACCTTGCGCCAATTATCAACAGTAAAAATGGAATTTGCTGCAGTGTGAGAAGCTGCATTAATCTTTTCTTCATTTAATAAATGACTTGCGCCTAATCATATGCATACACTTGTCCACAGAGCATTTTAATTAAGAACTGATTAAGATATTTTTTTCAAACTCTTTTTATACATTTTATGAGTATAAAAAATATTTTTAAAACAGAGCATGTTTGTAATTTAAGATAGTAAAATTGCCATGTAATGCTTAGCAGCTATAATCACCACGGCTGCATGGTGTTAGTAAACAGTGTTGTGCAAGTTACATCCAAACTGTAATACATTACAGATTACTTATTACTGTTATTTAAATGTAATCCCTTACCTTACAATATTACTGTCTCAGAATTGTAATATGTTACATTACTCTTATATTACTTTTTAGTTACTTTCACCAAAATAACTACAGAACTAGAACTTAACATTATAAAATTCTTTAATGTTCTATAATGAGCATTTTACATCCAGTAGAAAGTGATTTGATGTAGCTGAATGACTGTGACCTCTCCAGGCTACTAAAAATATAGTATATAATTGGCAATGTGAAGGCTCAAGACAATGCAAGAAAGGATGACAGCCAGAATTACAAATGATCTGTTAAAAGTATGGTAGAGGTAAAGTGATTATCTGGCAATATCTGTGAATGGCTTGGCTATATTCATATTAGACACAACAGGCCGATATGTAAACTCCAATGCCATGACAAAATGCAGATTTTGTTTCTTTTCTTATTGTTGCCATTATTAGGCTGGCTTGTGTAGCAAGCCAGACTACTGTTATCCTATTTTTCTTCTGAGACTAAAAAACAAAACGCATCTCCTAGAGCTTTCGAGTTATGACCACCAAACTCACACCAAACCTTCAAACTGGTCTGACTCGGTGTGCTTTATCTTTTCCAACTGATCCGACTTTCGGTTTTCCGAAAAACGTCCCGGGACCATCAGAAAAATCCCATTGACTTTACATTGGACCAGACTTTGTGACCTCATAACTCTGCATCAGACTGTCACACAGACTTCTAACTGGGCTCATTTAATTCAGACTACCTAACTGCCAATACCTGATGAGCTTTTAACTTTCTGGCCACGCCCTAGTAACCACTTTTGAGACCCTAGAAACTGTCCTATAGACCTCCATTCAAAAGACTGTCATTGACTTTACATTGGATCAAACTTTGTGAGCTCATAACTCTGCATCAGACTGTCCTATAGACTAATGGCTGAGCTCATTTAACTCAGACAACCAAACTACCAATAACTGACAAGCTTTTAACTTTCTAGCCACTCCCTAACAACCAGATACTGCACCCTAGCAACTGTCCCAAAGACTGCCATTATAGAGGCCCAGATTGATATTGTCATGCTGCAGTGTTATAGCAACATGCTAATCATGATTATCTACTGTACATCTATCTATCTATCTATCTATCTATCTATCTATCTATCTATCTATCTATCTATCTATCTATCTATCTATCTATCTATCTATCTATCTATCTATCTATCTATCTATCTATCTATCTATCTATCTATCTATCTATCTATCTATTCATACTTTTAAAAAGTGTTTAAACTAAATAAACTATTACCAACAGGCTTTCGAAAGCCAGCCTCAAAGTTTGTCTCGACAAACTTTAATAATCTAGTTGTATTTACTTTACATTCATGTGGTTTACAACAAAAAACCGTCCTGCACAAAGTGAGCATGATGAACAGTTTTCTCAGTATAATGTTTGTGCACAGATTTCCTGTTTGTGGACAAAACTGCTTGCAAGCTCTCACATACGCTGCTCGTGCACAAATTCTCACGATATCTCAAATACGCACTGCTCACGCACAATTTTTCTTGCGTGCTCTCAGTACACTGCTCTCTCAGTGAGATTATATGCAGACTCACAATTCGTGTCTTGTGTTCCCTCTTCCTTTCAAGCTTTTTAATATGAATTATATTAGTACACTATTTATTAACAATAACCAAAATACTAAAATAGACTTATAATTTTTAATCTAATAAACCATAACATTGTTGGCTGTATGTTATATGATGATATATTTCAAATAAAAAAAGCATTTAGACAAAAATAAAAACTAACGCAAGCAGAAATGTAACTAATAGAAAAACTTGATAAGGTATTATAGCCTACTGTACTATTCACTCTTCAAATAAATCTCATTATCAATCACATTTTTTATGGCAACTAAAATAAAGTGAACTAGTGTCTGTTGTCTTCCACATTGTTGATGAGATTGTGGAGGACATTTTCCCTGCCATCATCTTCATTTTGAGAAGAAGCTGTTCCACAGGGCCCCTGAACACACATATTGTCATTAAGTACTGTAATTACTTTGTTGTGGTAATACTATAGTTGCTATGGTAACACAAGAAGTGTAATATAAACAAATGATTCAGTGCTGTAGTTTTTTTTACAATATGGGGTAGATTGTACTACAATTCACCACACTTTACTGTAGTAAAACTACACTTTATATTTAATTTTATGAGTTCACTAGTCTTAATACGACAGTATGCTTAAGCATTCATTGTAAATACTATAGCCTAAAACATAGGCAGTATACCTTACACTCAAAAACACTAGTATTTATTATAGAATATACCTTAACCTGTAAGTAAATAGTGTAGCAATATATAAACCATATAAACATTCTTGGGATAACAATTAAATGGGAGGATCTCTGGAGAGCAACAGAACGAAAGGAAGAGGAAACACGGCATAGATTGTGAGTCTGCATCATCTGACGGAGCGAGAGCAGGTCGTTAGCACATTAGCAGCCCAGCCAGTGTTGAGTGAACGCGAGGAGTTTTGTCCACAGAGGAAACCGGCACATTCACTCACTCGTATTACATGAATGTGCTTACGACATTTGTCAGTGAAATAACGCCATATGCACTTACGTCTTATGCCATTTTCATCTTTTTGCCGCTTTTCCGCTGCGCGTACTGCGAACCGGGCTGAGCCAATATCGCCGGACCTTGAGCTCAGAAGCTGAAATCATTCCGCATTCAAAGTAAAAAGGTCCCATAGCCAGAGGGAGATTAATGACAGCACGCGCATACATTCTTTAGCCACGAACAGGAAATAGAACTGTGGTATTTTTTATTTGTTAATGTCTTGCGGCCGAAAAGTGTTGTAACGCACGCGTTACTGAACATGTACCGAGTAAAATATTACTGAAAATGTATTAGTAATGCCTTACACTACTGCGTTACAGGAAAATGTAATACATTACTTTTGTAACGCATTACTCCCAACATTGTCAGTAAATGCTAATATGTTTGTGTGTACCGCAAACGACATGTGTGAGACTCATCATTTCAGAAAGGCTTGAATAAATTCCACCACAAATACATCAAATAAACTTACTTTGTATTTTTGACTAATGAGCTGTATTTCAGCTTCATCAGAGTCTGTCTTTGTCACTGTGCTGTTTATCTGACGTAATGCATGATCAGAAGCAGACACGCACATGTGCGGAGAGAAGCAGCTCATTCGGATTTAAAGCCACATGCTACAAAAACAACTACAATGTACTCAGACACTAAAAAGGGCAAATTCTGGAGGCTATAAATAATCTAACGGGTATTTTAACCTGAAACAGACACCAAAGGCTTATACTTCTTCTCACTTTTAAAGCCATCCATAATCTCGCTCCTCTATACCTTACTAATCTTGTTCATATCACCACACCTTCTCGAACACTCAGGTCTTTTTCCATCCACCTCACTGTTCCCTCTGTCTGCCTTGTCACCATGGAGAGCAGATCCTTCAGCTACTCTGCTGCTCAGCTTTGGAATTCACTTCCTCCTGATCTCCGTCAAAGAGCATAGAATCACCAAGAGGCGACACTCTAGTGCGATTTGGGAAACAGCCACTAGATGGCGCAGTGGCCACTTTGGAATGAAAATTCCAATAGAATAACAGCATATTATAAGTCTGTAAAGTAAACTATTAAAAGTGCTAATGATTGTGATAGTAAGCGTTGTATTGTCGTCTTTCAGGTTGTATCTCTTTTAAAAAAAAAACAAAAAAAAAAAAACAAGGCAGCTGCTTGCCATTGCGACAGCAATAAGATCCAAAATGGTGGAATCCGGGCTGTTGCTGGGCGCTGCTGTTGCAATGGAACATTCTATTGAATTCTATGATTCTAAGCTCTTTGTCTCGGTAATTTAGACTCTCTTTCAAATTGAAATCAAAACTCAAAGAATAGTTTAGAACAGCTTATTGTCTTTAACCTAAATGCATTTTTAATGTTTATATTGTGTCTATTGTCTTTTATTATGTTTTTATTTGAACTGATTGTTCTAGCTGTCCTGTACAGTGACCTTGAGTGTCATGAAAGGCTCCTTTAAATAAAATGCATTATTATTATTATTAGTAGTATTAGTATTAGTATCTTACATCTTATAAAAGGGGTAAAATAGGTACTTGCACTTGAATAAATGTTTTGTCTCCACAATACTAACTGAAATTTTGACTAAGTAAACATTGTTCCAAGTCCTGCAATGATAATGTTAGTTGTATATTAAATTAATGAGGTAGAATTAAATAAGTAGGACATAAACTTATTCATGTGCTTTTGATTTACTAAAAAGAAACAACTCATAGGAGTCATTTGGCTGAGAATGCTGCCATTTCCAGGCGATTTCCTTATTATGAAACCACCACATCAGAAAAAAAATATCATAGTAAATCATTATAATCACATAGAGGAAAAAAAGTCAAATTATGACAAAAAAAGTATAAACCCAAAATACATAATTGACTTGTTTTATATTTATGCCATAATTATGACCTTTTATGTCATAATTATGGCTTTTCCACGTAACTTTTCATGTCATCATTTCATCTTTTTATCTTATAATTATGACTCATAATTTCAACTTTCTATACCATCATATGATTTACCAAAGCATGCTTTTTCCTTATGTGCTGGAGATTCCATGCTTTATAAAAATGATGATTTTACAATATAGATGGTGGTCATATGTATCTACATCATATCATGTCCTTCACGGAGCTCTCTGCTTCTCGAAAAAGTCAGTCTTGTGCAATGTTCGTATTTATTTACATGGCTTCACAGTAACAGACTCTCCTTTCATTTTGAAAAGTCAGCACAAGTGCTTTAGACACGGGAGAGCCAGACTATGAAACTCCACCAGCATTATGTGTATTTTATTTGGTGTGGTTTGTACCTTAGTGGAGTTTCACACCTCTTGTAAGTGCTGTAAGTTATGCTTGGTCTGTATTCTGTTTCACATTCATAATGAGAAGGAATGGAAGAGAGGAATGTAATCACAGCTGCCCCTTATAAAACCCTCCTTGTGTTTTGCAAACCACATGCCACACTGAGCTAGCTGCGCCAAGTCAAATAACATGCATTGTGTAGTAACATTTCCAGCAAGACAACAGCTTGATTGAACATATTCAGAACAGACACAATCTCCCATTACGCTCCGAGGCTCTGCTGGCTTGTCATCAATGTATTGATCAGCAATTCATCATAGGCTGGATTTAGCCTTGGCTCTCTGTTCGCTAGTAAATAATGATCATTAAAAGCGGTTACTTATGACGTTCCCCATTTATCAAAAATTACACTGTTTGCTTGTTCTCCACTCTCTCTCGGTCTATAAATGTCATTGATGTTTCAGTAACAATAACATAAAGCTTTCGAAAAGTGAGTGATATGCAAGAATGCAAGTTTTCGGTGAACACAACAAGCCGGTTCCACTGAGCGAAGATAAATATTTGAGATAGAAATACGATTTGGCAAAATCTAGGTCAGGAAGTTCATGAAAACAAATCCGCTCAGGGAATGTTTATATTGTTTGGTCAAACTACTGTGTGCTCAACAATGTTCCTTCTTAGTCTGAAAATCTGAAAGAAGTTAAAAGACCACAACGCATAATTAGATGTCCATCTGTTGAAAAGATGGTTCAGATATAGGCATGTCTGGGTTTGGAAGCCTCAAGAGCATGGCTAAATTTGTAATAGCATACTAGCTTACTGCTCTTACTATTTTTTTTCTCCCAAATGTCAGAAATAGCTGTATGCTAGTATCCTATTCTGGATTCAGCCCATATATTTCTTAGAAAGTTTGCTTAAATGTAACCTCAGTATTGTTTTTGTTTATGTCGCGGTGACCATAATGGCTTTGTCTTGAATTTATACTGACACCTAGTGTTTGTGGGTATATAAAAACATGAAAACAAAGGCAGCCATAAGCTGTTCAATTCTGAAGAGCTCATTCTTTTGACAAATGGAGTCAGTTTATCAGTGCATTTCTGATGGGATATATCGCCCTCAGAGGGGCCCTTTCAGAGTGAAAATAATCATGGCCACCATTTTGAAGTGTTGTTCCAAGTCAAAGTGCTCAAAACCGGCCACTTGGAAGGGCCCTTCAGAATGAAGGGCACAACTGATGGACACTTTGGGCCCCCATGATCCTTTGCTCAGGGATACTTTACACTGTGTTCCATTTGGAAGGTCTCATCTCAATTCCCAAACCCCTTTAAAGCTGTCACTCTCAAGCTGTCACTTCTTCAAAGGAGATTAGGACACCCGGATAGGATGCAGTGTGTATCATACAGCATGTTCACTTCACGCTGCTCCCATATACCAGAGTGCAACACAATCATGACATCACTGCAGGTGGTCTTTAGTTTACCCCTACCTCAAAACAGTTCAATGATAAATTAATTATTTTTCAAATGTTAAAAACAGCCCAAGGGTACATACTGTATAAGCATTAAATGTGGCATATCCAGAGGGGGAGTATATAGTGGGTAAATAATATTGATCATGTCAACAATTTTCTCAGAAAGATGCTGTTGACTTGACATTTGTTAGTAAAAATGTCAGTTACAACCAAAGTAATTCAGAAATACAAAGAAAACACAACTAACTAATATAATGAAATGGCACATGGAAAAGGTATCGAACTCATGCAGAAAGGGAGGTTTAAAAAGGCATGGAATGCCCAGACAGCAAAAATCCGAAATCTCTAAGTAGCTAGAATGCAATCCTACCTCTTGCCATTGTAAATGAATATTAGCTGCTTCAATCTTAACATCTGCTATAGCAGATGATAAAGATGAAACCAGGGCGGACATTTCAGCAAGGCAATGATCTAAAACATAGCCATAACAACTTGTTTTCAGAAAAAGAAAATAAAGCTGCTAGATTGGCCCAGCCAATCACATGACCTGAATCCAATAAAAATAAGAAATAAAGAACAGATTTCATAAAAAAGACCCACAGAAGCATCAATATTTTGAAGTTTTGGGAAAATCACATCTGACCAATGCCTGAGGCAATCACAGGAGGCATCTTGAAGCTTTCATTACAAAAAAGCCTTTATTTTAAGTATTAGGTACATTTTAGTTATTTAGTACTTTCTTCTTGTGTAATCACATTGTTATTACACAAATAATATTTTAGTTTGGATTGTTTGTTTGTTTATTTATTTGTTTTTACCAAAATCTGGGTCATTTTCATGTCAACAGCTCCTTTAGAAAAACATTTAGCAGGTAAAATACTTATTTTGTCCACTGTAGCATTTGTAGCATTATCAATGGTTATTTAGTGAAGGAAAGGCATTAAAATGAACTGGAACACAGCCATGAGCATTCAAATGCAAATTATACAAATGCTACAGAATCAAATGTTGAATCATCAAAGTGGTGATAACGATGATTAAACTTTTCAGAGTGTTGCTAGATTTAAACAACTTGATTTATGTTCAGATCTTAGTTTTGAAACTGCCTCTGAAGCCATTTTTTATGTAACTCACCCACTTTCAAAGGGCCCTTTGTAGTTGTCAGTTCTGAACACTTCAGTTTAAAATGACCCTTCAATAAGACTTATATACATAAGTGCCCTTCAGATGAAGATTTATTGCATTTGGAACGCAGCGAGAGTTGGCATCAAATGGAAGTTGTGATGGGCTTTTCTTCCCTACTGTGACGTACAGTATGTTTGAGTCAAATAGCTTCTCCAACAAGAAAAATGTAGGACAGGACTTGATTCTGCATGGCTGCATTGTTATTAGTGAATCATTGGGACTGACAAGTTTTCACAACACTGCACAAGAAAGCACATCAACAGATAAGAGATGTCATAAAACTTAATTCTACATTTCATTGATCATAACAACTGTCAGTTTTGCATGGTGACTTCTTCAATTATCATTGCATTGTAGAAATACACTCTCAGGCCACTTTATAAGGAACACATGTCCAACTTCTCGTTAATGCAAATTTCTAATCAGCCAATCATATGGCAGCAATTTAATGCATTTAGGTAGGGTCACAATTTGGCTTCGACAACATGAAAGCGTGGATCCATCCTGCCTTACATCAAGGGTTTAGGCTGGTGGTGGTGGTGGTGTAATGATGTGGGGGATATTTTCTTGGCACACTTTGGGTCCATTAATACCAATTGAGCATTGTGTCAATGCCACACCCTACCTGAGTATTGTTGCTGACCATGTCCATCTCTTAATAGCCCCTTTCACACAGTGATACCGGTAAATTTCTGGAAAATTTCCGGAAAGACTTTAGCGGTATATTGAAAAAAGCGCTGTTCACACAGGCGAGGACGTTACGGAAATTTTCCGGAAAAGAGCATTCACACATCCATTCCAAAATACCGGTAAATTCTGACATCATTCACCACAAATGAGCTTTAAACGGCTGCGCTTGTATTTGTAAACATTTGACTAAATTACAAACTCTGTGGATGATCAATATTGTGAACAACTTTCGCAGGATCACTTTCGCATGTCGAGATGTTCATAATATGTGCGTGTGCAGGCGCTCATAGGCGCACGCAAAGCTTGAAGGTAAACAAACAACGGCTTATCATAAGCATCTCATCGATGATTATTTACACAGTTGGCATTAAGAAGAACATATAAACGTAATCTGACTAACTTCTAGCAGCTAAATGTGTCTGGAAAAATATTCAAAGGCTTTTATCCTCACAAACCGCGCGGACGTAAATGCGTCTGACTGTTGTGATTGGCTAAAGCAGACGTCTCACGTCAGCACGTTCTAGACGTGCACGCGCTTATTACGGGAATCTTCCTTCTGCATTCTCACAGCGCAGCATTCCGGCAAATTGCCGGTAATGTTACAACTTCTCTTTCTGGAAAATAGCCAGAACGAATTCACCGGTATTTTCAAAAAGGACCTGTTCACACATACAACCTTTCCGGAAAATTGCCGGCAATTTTCCGGAAAGGTCTGTATGTGTGAAAGGGGCTTATGACCACAGTGTACTAATCTTCTGATGGCTTCTTCCACTAGGATAACGCGCCATGTTATAAAGCGTGAATCATCTCAGACTGGTTTCTTGAACATGACAATGAGTTTACTGTAACTAAATGGCCATAGTCACAATATCTCAATTCAATAGAGCACCTTTGGTATGTGGTGAAACGGAAGATTTGCACAATAAATGTGCAGCCGAAAACTCTGCAGCGACTGCGTGATGCTTTGGCATGAAAATGTGGACCAAAATCTCTGAGTAATATTTCCAGTACCTTGTAGAATATATGCCACGAAGGATTAAGGCAGTTCTGAAGGCAAAAAGGGGTCCAACCCGGTACTAGTAATGTGTACACCGGTACAGAGAGCATATATATATATATATATATATATATATATATATATATATATATATATATATATATACCTCATATATATATATATATATATATATATATATATATATATATATTTATATATATATATATATATATATATATATATATATATATATATATATATATATATATATATATATATATATATATTTATTTATTTATTTTTTTTAATTATTTGAGCCAAATATCAAAACTGTTATGTGGTGTGACAGTCTCACTGTGTGACACTATATGCTAATTCCATGGACAAATTTCATTCGGGATCATGTGACTAAAACCCATGACATGCACATGTAAAGTTTTTGTCACAGAATTTTTCACATTTTATTTTTCTGAAACCGCTTTTGGTTATGTTGTCCTTTGGTGTGATCAAAAAACCTAGAACATTCATAATTTCATATAAAGTAAATAAAGATAAGCACTACGTGAAGATAAGTGTCCAGCAATCACTCTCATGCTATTTGTATATTATTAGGAGTTATTTTACTTCCTTTTTGCTGTCACACCATATGGCATATTTAAAGGTCACCTATGATCAGAACTGTGTGTAGGTATAGTGTGTCCACAGTCATTTTGGGGTGATAAAAACACAATAACTCTCTTTTTTAAATTTTCTGACATTAAAATAGAATCCAAATTCTTCCCATTTAGTGACCTACTGCCACATGACATAGGAGTGCTGATTCCCCGCCATTGAATTGATTGACAGCCGCTTATTAACATGTCTCCGTCGTAACGCGTATAATCTTATCAACAAAACAGGATGTGCACAAAGCAACTAGAATTAAAAGATCTGTAGAGCTCTCTGTGATCATCAATCATCATCATCAAATGTGATCAAGAATGAGTTTTACAAGTTTAAAACATTTTTAAAACAGTGCATGTTTGAAAGTAATTACAGCGATTTTTACCACTTTACTTTATCACCACAGCTGCATGTCAGTACAATTATAAAAGAAGACGCTTCAATCTCGGTTTGTAGACGTTAAATTAGGTGTGTACATTGACTTATCTATATACTGCTGAGATCTATACAGCAGTGGATATTATGTGTATCGACATTGTGTGTGACTCATCATTGCAACTCCACAACAAATACATTAAATAATCATTGGGAAAGGTCTTACTGTAGTATTTCCAACAAATTTTACTTGAGATCTGCTTCCTTCATGTCTGTCACTGTGCTGTTTATCTGATGCACACAGCCAGAGATTGAGACACAGAGTGACGTAGGAATAGTGGACGGCGAAAACTAGCATTAAAGGCGCAGGCAACAAAAACAGCTACATTGTGTTCAAAGCAGAACATTCTCCAGGAAACCGGAGCACCCGGAGAAAACCCTTGCAAATGCAGGGAGAACATGCATATTTTTCAACTACCCATGAATTTATTATATATCTATATATTTTTTAATTATATAATTGTCTCACTTTTAATAAGTATAAAAAGTAGAGCACCACACCATCCCAGCAAATCATTCCTTCATCAAAATTTAGCATGTCAGATCTTTACTCATTTTCTATTATACAAGCGCTTTGCATGGCAACAGCAACCCACCCCACCCCATCCATCACAAACACAAACACACACACACACACACACACACACACACAGAAAAAAAGAGGTAAAAATTGAAATCCAAAAACTCATCTTACATTGTTTGCTCTATAAGATTCTGAACAGAGGATATCAGATGCATGGGCAGAGTGAGCCCAGGTGGAGTGGGAGTGCAATCACTCCAGAAGCAATAAAGAGCTGAAGAGATTGAGGTCTACACTGATCAAATCACACTGTTTCTTCTCATCAAAACGAGCACACTAATATTGATCTCCAACATAAAAAAGCTCACGCACCTGAACTCTTTTTCTGAAGTCGTCACAGGCTATTACCACATTCATTTTATTGTCCTTCTCCATTTCCCTTTAATTAATATCAAATCGAATTTCTAGTGGTGCCCTAACAACTTGACAAATCAAATCAAAGATTTTCTGGCCTGATAATACAATACATTCACATCTTGGAGCCTGCAACGTGCCTTGCTTCTGTTGTGTGGAAGTAATGATTACGCCGCTGCTGTCAACAGCATAATCAGATCAAATTATACATGGGACTGTGTTTTTCCTGTTGTAATTGATTTACATTGGTGTTTACAGATTTGCAGCGCCGTCAGCTCAGCACTCAACCAACTTCATTTTTTTTGAAGCAGATTCCAGTACAGATGCCGTGCATGCAACACTTCTAATAAGGTAAGGCTGTGGATTTGATTCCCCGGAGCTTTAAGAGGATGGATATCAGCTAAACGAATGTGGTACAAGCTAAGCCAGCAACACAATATAGGTCATTTGGCATGATCTCATCATTTCACTTGTGACACGGCTTTATAGCCATGGACATGGATTTACAGATATCCCTTAAAAGTAGTTTGAGAGTTGGATTTTTTCCCAATGTAAAATGAGAAACAAACAACGTGTATAGTCAAAACAAAGAGTGAAAAGCGATGACGTCAAATGAAAAAGGTTTTTATTTCTAGGTCAATAAGCAAATTTAAGCAAATTTGTGACACTGACGTCAACCGATGTGAACTCAAAAGGTCAGATGTTCTTGAGTCTATTGAAGCGCAAGATGCTCTTTGAGTCTTTCTCAAATCATGCTGAAGATCATGAACATCAACTCTGACACAGTCGGCTCAGTGTAGAACAGACTTTTCTGAATGTGCCCCCTTCTAAATCTTTGAAAAATCTGGTGCCCCAAATAGTACCCTGACAAATAATTTCACTTTAAACAATAGAAAACGTAAAGTATTGAACAAAACAAAAAATGTTAACACTAAAAGAGATGTAACAGATGTAGAAAATAACAATGTAATTATGTGTAATAATTTGTGTACACGACCATTCGATAATGATAAAAATTCACCCGCATCTACTTTTTTAAAATAAGTTTTTAAGGGTTCCTCTCATTCTCCATTTTTATTGTTTTCACATGAAAATGCAACAAAGTGAATGTGAAGTGCTGCCAAGAGCATACCAAACCAGCAAGTGCTGAAATAACCCTAACCATAAAGCCACATTAGCCAATCATTGACATCCAACAGAGTGCACACTGACTTGTACAAGCCGAAATCTTTAGTTTCACCAATTATACAACAAAACTGCCTCCAAAATTTCAGAACATCCAATGCAATCTCACGGTAGTTAGTACCGTTTAGATTTAGTGGCTAATTCGTATGAATTCTTACGATCTAATTTGTACAATTTAGTACAATTTGCTCATCACCCAATGACGGTTGGGGTTAGAGGTGGGGTTAGGTGCCACAGTTCCTTTTTAAAATCGTACATTTCCGTACGACTGAACTCGTAGGAATTCTAGGAATTCATATGAATTAGCCACTAAACTAATAAAACGTAAAATACTGACGTTTTCTTGTGAGATCAGGCTGGAACATATGTACATATACAGTAGTTTAGGTTGCAGTGACCTGATTCTGTATTTATATATGAACAAATGACCAAGCTGCCATTGAAAAAGATGCAGTTTTGAAAAAATACCACAGGACTCTTTGAAATGACTCATGTCGTGTGAATAAGGCCTAAATCTTTGGTGGCAGAAAAAGCTCCAAGTTGAGAAAACATACAGTATGCAAATAGAAAAACATTAACACATTGTAAATATGTCTTCATCAATTTTAGTGAGGTTTATTTATGAACTAATTTCAAGAGGATCATGTGTTTATGATTGATCACAGCCTGTCCCTCATTATCCAATGTATAAGTCACCAATCAGACGATTCCTAAGCCACTATAAATACCCTAAGTTCCATATAACATCTTCATTTTGAAGAATTCCCCCTTCCACGCCTAGTCGTCCTCCTTTTCTAGATGGGTGACATGGTGGCCCAGTGGCTAGCACTGTTGCCCTACAGCAAGAACCTCACTGGTTCTAGTCCTTACCAAGCCAACCGATGTTTCTGTGCTGAGTTTACACATTCTCCCTGTGCTCATGTGGGTTTTCCCCACGGGTTCCCCGGTTTCCTCCCACCGTCCAAAAACATGCAACTTAAGTTAATTGACTAATCTAATTCAGCACCATGGACATGCACCTAAGTAGTTATCTCTCAAGAGCAATCACTATCTGTTCATTACTATAGCAGGGGAGTTCTCGAGATCTACATGAGCTCAAACATTCCTCTCGCCTTGCAAACAGGAGGGAGCCCCAGGCTCAAGGATGTTATGAGCTCAGGGCTCTCTCCTGGGACAGCATGCCAAACAAGCTTTATAATCAATCATCAGCTAAATGTGAAATGTTGAACAACACATGCAAGTATAGAAATGTCCTGCAACAAGTACAGACCGCAGTGGAATTGTACCTGGGGACCCCAAAAAGCGATGAGTCTGCATATGATCCAAATTACTAGCGCTAAAGGTCCATTAAATTTGGACAAAAAATAAAATAAAATAAAAACAACAACAACAGAAAGCACACCTCTTCAGTTCTCAGACAATACCATGCTGTGTTTGTCATATTTTGGGGTCCCCTGCACATTTCTGTTGTGGTCTGTGCTATTTGCAGCACATTGCTGTATTTGCATGTGCTTTTGTGAATTTGTGTGTTATTTTTTAAGGTTTTCTCAATGGCACTGCACAGTGGCAAAGTGGTTAGCAATGTGACCTCACAGCAAGAAGGTTGTTGGTTTAAGTTCTGACTTGGCCAGTTGGCATTTCTGTGTGAAGCTGTTCTCCTTGGGTTTTTTACAGAGGCTCCGGTTTCCCCCGCAGTCTAAAGACATGCAGTTCAGGTGAATTTGATTAAATAAATTGGCCGTAGTTTATGAGTGTGTGTGTGTAAATGAGTGTGTATGGGTGTTTCCCAGTAATGAGTTGTGGCTGGAAGGGAATCTGCTGCGTAAAACATATGCCGGAATAGTATGCGGTTCATTTCACTGTGGTGACCCCTGATAAATAAGAGACACAGTCGAAGGAGAATGAATGAATAAATGTTTTCTCAATCAAGGCGTTTCAATTAAAACATTTTTTTTTTTTACTATTGCACTCTCCGCCACCATATCCCCATCAGCACAAGCGGTGTCTCAGAGCATGCTGTTTGCTCAATCTGTACAATGTGATGTCACATTGATCTGACCCCACCCATGAAATGTTGATGGACACTATTAGCATAAACCCCACCCTG